>NC_053438.1:23747573-23800164 GCF_007990345.1 Gossypium hirsutum | reverse complement strand
TGCAATGTCTACCATCAGCCGTTTTGACAGCTTTACCAAAGGTATGGAAAAAATTGTGAAACAATGCCTTGTACCAGTCATATGATCCGTAGCACCAGAATCGAGGATCCAATTAGGATTCAACTGGGAGGAGAAAAATGCAGTAGAAGAAAGGTTACCTTCTGGATCTTTTATGACCAGATTACCTTCACAAGACCCTTGACTAGACGAATCTGATGGAGCATCGGAACCAGAAAAATTTTCTGGATTTGAAGTAATCTCCGAAGTAGGAGAAGGAGTTTCGGACATGGTCTAGGTTGAAAAAGAAATCGTAACCTAAGCTGATACCATGTAGAAATCAGAGTATTATGTATTAAATAGAACATAAATCAGAGTTTTTATATACAACCTATGACACTACTTTAGGAAACTCTAAGTTAGGAAAGATACTAAATAGGAGATATGATCCCTTAAAATAAGGGATTTTAATAAAAAGAATATCTACAAAATATTCCTAAAATATTTACAGAATATTCCTACACCAAGTTACTTACGTGCATGCCTGGGTTCTATTAACAAATAATACTATTAGCTCTATATCTCCTTAACCTTTGAGAAACATTTTCTTTATTTAATTTTCGCCTAGCTTGGTAGATTGAGAAATTTCACAACTCGGCCTTTAGCCTATAAAAATGCGCTTTGCATGCGAGACAAGGAAAAGCAACATATACCAATAAATAATAGAACTGATAGTTGAATATAATAAATTAATTGCAGTCGATGTACACATAAATTTTTTAATCAATTTCCTGTACAGCTAACGATAATTGGGAATAAATATATTTATACAACTTAAATATTTTTAATCTAAATTTAACACCTACAAATAATTGTATATTTTAATTAAGATTATCTTTCAACAAAAATTTAAATTCTAAAATTAATATAATTGGAAAAACTTTATCTGAATACCACTTCAGACCAAATAGAACTACACTCAAATCATAAAATAGATAAAACAGCGATACTTTTATCAAATTCAGATTAAAATTTTTTTATCAAAATATTTAAGAATATTTTAATAAAAACGTTACTGAATTTTTTTTAGTGGAGCTAACTCTTTTAGTTATAAGAAAAATACAAATCGTTTTTCCAGGGGACCACATTATTTTATCCTTTTAGTAACACTTGGGATATTTTCAGTTAGTTAATGGCGGTGCTGCATCGGCTTGTCGCGTAGGCAACCTGGCGACAGCAACTAAGCAGCAATTAACCCGAAACACTTCACTTTCAATTAAAAACGCATGCGTTTTTGTAGGTTCGTGCGATTTTTACAGCTAGCTATTTTAATATATGATTCGTACTCAAACAACTGTCTACAACCAAGCTAAAGGGGAGCAGCTTCCTTGGCTTCTTCCTCTACCCTTTTTCTTCACTATATAAATGACCGGCTCTACCATTCCTCTCCATCACACCAAATCCTCTGCTCTACCAAAAAAAAAAATTTAAGTCAAAAGTCAAAAATGAGTTCTTCAGGTTTGAAATTTACCTTTCTTATGCCTCTTATGGTTGCCTGTCTCATGGCAGCATCAGCAAGTATCTTCCACAATGATTTTGACATCACATGGGGAGATGGCCGTGGTAAAATCGTCAACAATAGAGAGGTTCTCACTCTCTCCCTCGATAAAGCTTCTGGTTCTGGTTTCCAATCCAAGAATGAGTATCTTTTCGGCAAGATTGATATGCAACTCAAGCTTGTCCCTGGAAACTCTGCTGGCACAGTCACTGCCTATTATGTAAGTTAATATTCCACTTTTTTTTTTATCAAGTCATAATAGACGGTGATGGCTTTAAAGTATGGTGGTATATATATTTATCTATATTTTGGATTTGCTGCTATCTTCAAAAGGATCAACATGGGATGAAATTGATTTCGAGTTCCTCGGGAATTTAAGTGGCGACCCTTACATTCTTCACACAAACGTGTTCAGTCAAGGCAAGGGTAACAGAGACAACAGTTTATCTCTGGTTGACCCAACTGCAGATTTCCATACTTATTCAATCCTTTGGGACCCCAACGTATAATGTGAGTATTCATTAAACAAACCACCCATTAGATTTTAGTTTATTTTTTCTGTTTTCAAATTGATTGATTGATTAAGTTTTTGATGTTGTTATTTCCAGCTTCTCTGTTGACGGTACACCCATTAGAGAGTTCAAAAACATGGAATCACTTGGTGTCCATTTCCTAAGAACCAGCCGATGAGAATTTACTCTAGCTTGTGGAATGCCGATGATTGGGCCACAAGGGGTGGTTTGGTTAAGACCGATTGGACCCAAGCTTAAAACACAAGTTTACCATTTCAAGTTTGCTTGGACCTTAAGAAACTTAATTACTAATCAAAATACCAATTCAAAATGACATTAATCGGGTCAAAAACATATCAAAACCAACCTAATATGTGCCTAACCAATGTATCCTCATTGGTACCACAAATATATACAACTTTACAACAAAATACACATTAATTCAATTCATCAACTCATTCAAGCAATACCAAATCAATATACCTAACAAAGTTACCACAATCACAACAATTCAAATATATATATGCCACACATACTAGCATAACAACGATACCTCATTCTCATACAATATGCAAGTTGGTTACTTGCACAAAATATCATTCATAATATTTACATAAGTTAAACATTGACCAAAACCGCACAAAAGCCTATACATGCCATGTAATCTGAATTAAATGTTTCAAAAACTACCGAGATAAGCTGGATAGTGTGACTTGATTTTTGATCCAATCGTCCAACCTTTCAAAAATCTAGAATGACGTTAAACAACACAAGTAAGCCTAATGAGCTTAGTAAGTTCAACGAATTAAACGATAAATCTTACCGAACTAATTATAATAATGCAAACAATAATAATCATTCAAAAGAAACCTGTCATTCACAACTTCAATCGATAATTCATCCATATTCAGATTAATATGAAATAAACAACATATCTTTCAAATTCATTAAACAAACTACCTTACCGAGATTTTCCATTTGAAGAACGACTTACGAGTAAGAGTACATCGTCAATAGAAGCTCATAAAAACTGATCCACCCGAATCACGCCAAACAGAAAGTATAACGCGAGAGTTCGCAACAAATGCTGAACCTCGGTTTACTTGAATAATATGCCGATATCTCCCTCCAATACCATCTCCACTCCACACCCCGGTCATACACCAAACACAAATGTATTCAAATCTCGCGTTCAATCCAAACCGAGTATTAAAATCGATAATATAATTCCAACCATAATTCATTTCCAGCAATAGAACATATATATAATATCAATCATCAATTTATACAAATGTTAAATTTTAACCGTACGAACTTACCTAGACTGAATTGTAGTCGTTGCAGAAATTCAGGGACTATTCTACTATTTTTCCTTTTCCACGAGTATCTATGAGATTTTGATTTAGAAATGTAAAATTATTCATTTATTAGCACATATTTCATTTCTAAACCATTTTACAATTAATACCCTATAACTTATCAAAATTACATAATTACCCTAAATTTTTACCATTTTTTCAATTTAGTCCCTTAACTTTATATTCATCAAATTAACCAATTTTCTCAAGTTAATATTTTATCCAAATATACTAGGCCCTCAAACAACCCCTAATAAACATCAAATTCACTATCCAACCCTTATTTTTTATCGTGACTTTGTTCAACTGTCTATAATTTATACACAATCTCAAAGAGCCGTTTTTCTTTTTCACAAACAATACAGGTGCACCCTAAGGAGACACGCTCGGTCGAATAAACCCCCGGTCTAATAACTCTTGCAATTGTTCTTTCAATTCTTTTAGTTCAGATGGTGTCATGCGGTACGATGATATTGATATCGGTGTAGTTCCAAAAACCAAATTAATCACAAACCCAACTTCACGATCAGGAGGTATACTCGGCAACTCTTCAGGAAATACATCAGCGAACTCACTAACAACTGGTAACTAATCTAGCTTTGATTCTAAATCTCTAGTATTAAGAATATATGCTAGAAATGCTTTGCTATCTTTTCGTATCAATCTTTTAGCAGTAAAAGCTAAAATAATTCTAACAACATCTTTCAGACTCTCAGACTCAACTAAAATCATCTCTCCCGTATGGCATTTCAAATTAATACATTTCTGTCTACAGTTTACTACAGCATCATGCAACGATAACCAATTCATACCTAGAATAACATCAAATTTTCGAAAGGGTAACAACATCAAATCAGTAAGGAATTCACAGCCCCTAACTTTCAATGGACAATTACGACAAACTAAGTTAACTATCACACTCTGACCTAGTGGATTAGTAACTTGAATATCATAATCAGTAGATTCAACAGGTAATTTTTTTTCGTTACTAATGCAGTGAAAATATAAGAATGAGTTGACCTAGGGTCAATCAATGTATACATAGCAACATCAAAGAGATAGAATATACCAGCAATCACATTTGGGGTAGTAGCTTTCTCCCTGGCTCGAATAGCGTAGGTGCGAGTAGTGCTCTAGCCTCTGACCGAATGACAGTGTCTTTCATTCTCGTACGAGTAGTCCCGGTAGCACTATTCTGGCCCGAACGTCTACTTTTCTGAGAGGTAGATATTTACTTTTCTTTCTGATCTTCATCCTCTTTTGGCGATTTAGGACAATTTTGAATAAAATGATCAGTCAATCCACATCTATAACAAGCTCCTGATTTACCTCTACACTCGCCAAGATGATATTTCCCACAATATCTACAATTGGGCTTCAGAGCATTTCGTACACTTCCCACACTATTAGCTAGTTTAGTAGGTACTCTGAAATCCTGCTGAATCATCTTGTTTTTGTTCGGATGCTCAGACACTGAAGTAGCTCGTCTAAAATCATCTTTAGTTTTCTTCGTCAGTGATGTAGAATATGACTTGGAAGAACCTCTCTTATGAAATTTTCGAATCTGTCTATCCCGTTGTATCTTGCAGTTGTACAGTTCTTCCATTTTCTGTACACGATTAGATAAAATAACAAATTCTCGAATTTCATTACCTCCGATCATCATTCAGGCCGTCTTCAAACTGGATACACATCTCTTCTTCAATAGGCACAATTTCTCGGGCATATTTACTGAGATACACAAATTTTCTCTCGTATTCAGCTACTGATCTATGACCATGACGTAACGCAAGAAATTCTCTCTTTTTCTTGTCAAAATACATTTTTCCGACATATTTCTTTTTAAACTTGATCTGAAAGAATTCCCAAAAAATTTTCTCTCTCGGTACCACAACTACTATCGTAGACCACCAACTATACGCTTCTCTTTTAATAACGAAACAACACATCTAAGAAAGTCATCAGGAGAATAAGTCGTTTCTTCGAAAACTCGTAAGATATTCTGAAGCCAGTGCTCAGCTTTAACCAGATCATCATTTGATCTGCCCCAAAATTATTTAGCACCACACTTTCTAAGTTTCTCAATCGGAATACATCTATTAGACTCAATTATAGAAGGAGGTGGAGAAGCAACCGGAGGTACAACAATTGGTACAATAGGGGGTAGAGTTCGTTGAGCTGGATTTTTCATTTTCATAAATTCACTGAACCACTGATTCATATAACTAAAGAACATATTTTTAAGCTCATGTTCCTGAGCCGAAGGAATCGAAACATTACTACTCGTCCCATGATCAGAAGTTGGTACATTACTGTTAACCTCATCATTATTAGCACGATCAGATTCGTCTGAATCTTTACAATATATAAGAAAACGAAGGTTAAATCGAATCAAACACATCACACTATCGGAGATTTATATGGCATGTAATTCTAGATATTTTACACGCTATATTTAGTCCGAGAATCGACAAAACAATAGCTCTGATACCACTAAATGTAACACCCCAAACTCGTATCTGTGACCGAAATAGGATTACAGAGTATTACTGGACAAATGGAATAGTAAACCATTCAAATCATACATTAATACAAACATAATCAAATTTCCTTCAAATACATTCATAATGTCCCTTAATAGAGCTCTCGAGACCCTAAAAATACTATAGAAATAGTTCGGGACTAAATCGAAAAAATTTGGAAAATTTAGGAAAAAGTTAAAAAATTTAGACTGCAAGGGTCACACGGCTGTATGGCTAGGCCGTGTGACTCACATGGCTGAGACACACGTCCGTGTCTCAGGTTGTGTGGGCATTCGAAATAAGGACACACGGCCATGTCCTAGCCCGTGTCCATACCCGTGTAACTCACTTACTTGGGTCACACGGCCAAGCCTCACGCCCGTGTGCTAGGTCGTATAGCCACTTGAGTTGTAAACCTTGAACCTACAAGGGACACACGACTGTGTCGCATGGTCGTGTGCCACATACGACTGAGACACACACCCGTCTCTCAAGTCATGTGGCCCCAAAATGAACCTTAAAACACAAGTTTGCCATTTCAAGTTTGCTTAGACCTTAAGAAACTTAATTACTAATCAAAATATCAATTCAAAATGACATTAATCGGGTCAAAAACACATCAAAACCAACCTAATATGTGCTTAACCAATGTACCCTTATTGGTACCACAAATATATACAACTTTACAACAAAATACACATTAATTCAATTCATCAACTCATTCAAGCAATACCAAATCAATATACCTAACAAAGTTACCACAATCACAACAATTCAAGTATATATATGCCACACATACTAGCATAACAACGATACCTCATTCTCATACAATATGCAAGTTGGTTACTTGCACAAAATATCATTCATAATATTTAAATAAGTCAAACATTGACCAAAATCGCACAAAAGCCTATACATGCCATATAATCCGAATTAAATGTTTCAAAAGCTACCGAGATAAGCTGGATAGTGTGACTTGATTTTTGATCCGATCGTCCAACCTTTCGAAAATCTAGAATGACATTAAACAACACAAGTAAGCCTAATGAGCTTAGTAAGTTCAACGAATTAAACGATAAATCTTACCGAACTAATTATAATAATGCAAACAATAATAATTATTCAAAAGAAACCTGTCATTCACAACTTCAATCGATAATTCATCCATATTCAGATTAATATGAAATAAACAACATATCGTTCAAATTCATTAAACGAACTACCTTACCGAGATTTTCCATTTGAAGAACGACTTACGGGTAAGAGTACATCGTCAACAGAAGCTCATAAGAGCTGATCCACCCGAATCATGCCAAACAGAAAGTATAACGTGAGAGTTTGTAACAAATGCTGAACCTCGGTTTACTTGGATAATATGCTGATATCTCCCTCCAATACCATCTCCACTCCAAAGCCCAGTCATACACCAAACACGACTATACTCAAATCTCGCGTTCAATCCAAACTGAGTATTAAAATCGATAATATAATTCCAACCATAATTTATTTCCAACAATAGAACATATATATAATATCAATCATCAATTAAATAAAATGTTAAATTTTAACCGTACGAACTTACTTGGACTAAATTGTAGTCGCTGCAGAAATTTAGGGACTATTCTGCTATTTTTCCTTTTCCACTAGTATCTATGAGATTTTGGTCTAGAAATGTAAAATTATTCATTTACTAGCACATATTTCATTTCTAAACATTTTACAATTAATAACCTATTACTTATCAAAATTACATAATTACCCTAAATGTTTACCATTTTTGCAATTTAGTCCATTAACCTTAAATTCATCAAATTAACCAATTTTTCTCAAGTTAATATTTTATCCAAATATACTAGGCCCTCAATCAGCCCCTAATAAATGTCAAATTCACTATCCAACCCTAATATTTTAACTTTTTCTGAATTTAATCCTAAAATCAAAATCTAGTAAAAATCACTTTATAAATTCATCAAATAACTTAATCAAAGCTCTAAATACATAATATTCATAAAAAAATTCAATATTCAACAATGTTAACTTCCAAAATGTTTAACAGAATAAAAACGAAGGTACGGACTAGCTAGACCTAGTTGCAACGATCTCAAAAATATAAAAATTACAAGAAAATGATTCAATTTCCTTACCATGCGAAGAAAAAAGATGAAAAAGGCTTCCTTGGTCATCAATGGTGAGGTTCGGCCAAGAAGAAGGAAAAAATAAGAAAAATAAAGCTTTTGTTTCAATTTGTTTCTTCAATTTTGAATAAATTACAAAATTACCATTAAAACCTTTTATTTTGTCATTTTCCTTTAATTAGCCATCCCACTATTTAAATTAAGGCTTAATTATCTTTTAAGACCTTTCTCAAATGATAATTAACCATTTAATCACCTAAATGCATTAAGTAACAAATTTTGCACCTTTTTCAATTTTATGCTTTTCTCTTAATTAACTATCTAAACGTTAATATTTCTAAACCAAATTTTAATACGACTATAATGACTCTATAAATATTCTAAAAATAATATTTATAAGTCGATACAATGGAAATTTGTAGTCTCGAAACTATTGTTCTGCCACCACTAAAAATCTAGCTGTTATAGAAGGCTAGGTCACGAGAAAGGTTTTGTCCAGTCCGTTTAACACTGGGAGTGCAAGAGGTGGAGTTTGGTTGGGATAATTCCTTGAAGGCACCGCCACGGAGGACGGCACCGACTGTTAGTCAATGGTTAATGGAAGAGTCAAGAGAGGGGGTTAGGACAAGGGAGGGGATAGATAAAGAACAAGAAGGGAGGAAGTTTGAAGAAAGTCAAATTGTTAAATCTTATAGGGTAAATAGAGGAAAAATGATGGGTTATCAATATAAGATTAGTATGGTCAATGTCCAATCGAAGACGAGCTTTTTCAATACATTAGCTAATGAGAGAGGTTCTGTTATGGGTAATGGTGTAGAGTAGGTGGTGGAGGAAAGGCCTATTGCATTTAAGAAAGGGAAAAAGAGGCAAAGAATGCAAGGTGGGGGTCAATCGGCTTTGGTTTTACATGAAGAAATAGAGTCAGAAGGTCATAATAAAATAACGACGGCTGTTGGAAGGTAAACTGGCTAGTCGTAATGAAAACCCTAAGCTGGAACGTCCTCGATTTAGGGTAACCGGGGTTGTTAGACGTCTCAAAAATAGTTTGAGACAAATTCAGCCATAATTGTTGTTTCTTATTGAAGCAAAGGTTAATACAAGACTTATGGAGAAAATTAGAAGAAATTGTGGTTTTGTGAATGGTATTAATGTAGGGGCGGATAGTTCTAGCGGGGGATTGTTTTTAGGTTGAAAGGATGAGGTGGATGTAATGCTTAGGAGTTTTTCTAGTTTACACATTCATGTGGAGGTAAAGGAGGAAAATGGAGTGATATTATAGAGGTTTGTTCGAATTGAATTAAATTTTGCTCACCTCTAAGTCTCTTAGTCCTAGATTCGCCTAATATCGACTTACCAATCCCACTGGTGCACCATGAAAACCCTAAGCTAGAATGTCCTCGGTTTGGGGTAACTGCAGGCTGTTAGACGTCTCAAAAATAGTTTGAGACAAATTCAGCCATAATTGTTGTTTCTTATTGAAACGAAGGTTAATACAAGACATATGGAGAAAATTAGAAGAAATTGTGGTTTTGTGAATGGTATTAATGTAGGGGCGGATAGTTCTAGCGGAGGATTGTCTTTATGTTGGAAGGATGGGGTGGATGTAATGCTTAGGAGCTTTTCTAGTTTACACATTCATGTGGAGGTAAAGGAGGAAGATGGTGTGATAATATAGAGGTTTATTGGTTTTTATGGTGCACCAGTGGGATTGGTAAGTTGATATTAGGCGAATCTAGGACTAAGAGACTTAGAGGTGAGCAAAATTTGATTCAATTCGATTCGAAAAACTAGATAAAAATTTAAATTTTGAATTAAATAGTTTGAGTTATTTGAGTTAATCAAGTTATTCGGATCAACTTGAATAAAAAATGAAGTTTTTCGATTTAAGTCGAATATGAATTACACAATTCGAGTTATCCGAAAATTCGAATAAGACAAGGAAAAACTACGTCGTTTTGATAAATGTTTACCTTTTCTAAAGTTAAAAGTCAAAACTATTAAGTTAAAAGGCAAAACCACGTCGTTTTAATAAATGTTTACTTATTAAGTTAAAAGGTAAAACCATTATATTGTTTACGTAGTTAAATAATCTTATACTTCATCTACTAGTTAAATAATCGATCTATGTAAATGCAACATTGAGTATAAATAATAGGATTCATTAACTCGACTTGACTCGACTCAATTAAAAAAATTCAAATTGAGTTCAGTTGCCAAAATAGGATTCGTTAACTCAACTAACTCAAAATTTTTTTTACTTGATTTGACTCGACTTGATCGAATACTCACGCATAAAGACATTGGCAAGCAGTTAAGCATATACTTAAGTATTTACGGAGAATGAGGGATTATATGCTTGTGTACTACGGCGGAGATCTTAATCTTATCAAATATACTAATTCTAACTTCCAAATGTGTCAGGATTCAAAGAAATCAACATTGGATTGTGGTTTTGTCTTAAACGACAGGTCCATAGTGTGAATAAGTGTCAAACAAGCTTACACTGCTAACTTCACTATGGAGGGCCGAATATGAGGTATGGAAAAAACTATGACACTGTAACAGTGTGGATATAGCTAAACCCATCTAAACCACATAAGGATAAAAACACATAAGGGAGACGGTAGTGCTTGACGGAATTGTAAACGTAGCCAAAAATCACATATGAGGACAAAACCCCAAAGATTTGTTTAGCCAAGATTCTTATAGCTAGAGAGGTATTTGGGAAACATATGGAGGGGCACAAAAATGTGAAACATGACTCATCTACTTCACTAGGGCAAATGGGAGACTGTTGGATCTGGTACCCTAAGTGTAGTATTTTCGTCAATACACACTTGTAATTTGTTCAAACAGATTGGTTAATAAAAAAATACATTGGTTACATTAATATACTTTGTATAATTTTCCTCACATGATTTTTGCACGCAAAATAAAATGGAAGCAAATGTTGCTCATTGGTTGTCGAATATTTAGCTAATATTAAGCGGTATTACGTGGTTAGATCGTAGTACAGAAAGACAACTTGTATTAGTAGATAAATCTAAACATGTCCTTAATCTAATTGAAAATGAGCAAATCAGTTGAAAGACTAATATGTTCTATCAAGTCCAATTGGGGAGATGTTTTATCTTGGGCATCAGAATGGATGACTCCCACAAAATAGAGAAATAAATGTGATTGACTAGACTGACAGTACATTAGACAGGACCCAAGTAGAATAGATCCTAAATCAATTTATAGATTTATTCACTTGTGATGTTCATAGTGTGGCATACCTAAATCCTAAGTAAATGGCGGACTATGTATGCGTGACTCGTACACTTTGATGTAAGTAAAAGTCTGAGTTCAAATAGATAAAGATCCGAAAGCTGCTACTTTGGGTGTACAACTTCTATAGTATGTAGCGTCATACACAATAGTGGAGTTCATACCCAAAAACATAAGTGAATGATATCCTCTCATTGGCATTGCATGGTTGATGAAAAGTAAACATGGTCAAGGGTCATCCATCTTTGTGATGAATGACTTGATCACTATTTGATAGTGATTGACTTTTCATGAAGGAAGATGTAATGGTTACCATGAGATAAAATAGGATTATATTGAGAGAACGAATATTATCCCAAAGAGATTAAGGATATCCTATGAGTGTAACACACTTATGACAAGGTCATTGGACGAGTACTAAGTAGTTGCTTTCGTAATGGTATGTTGTTGGGAAGAGTTCAGTCACGATACTATAGTGAAATAACTTCATGACTAAATGAGTCTATAATTAATAGACAAAAAGCCATAACTTAATTATAAATTATTTGAGCCTCAACTACATATATCTAATTAGTCCCTCTACTAGCTCGTTGAAATCAGAAATGAATTGTGTGTTTGAATAGAAATGAACAAAATGAGTAGAAAAAGAGAAATTAAAAACATTTAGGAATGATTATGATTTTCTTTGAAATCATTTGGAGAAATGGAATCATTTGGAAATGAATATAGGTTTCCAAAAATGAAAATTAAAATAAAAATGGAAATTTGCAATCCTATATTGGATTGCTTAAAAAATGATGCAAGAATGAGTTTATGTTTTTGGGCTGTTTTGAAGTTCGAAAATGAAAATAAACCATTTTATCATAATGAACATGTTGAGTTGTGACATATTGAACGAATTTTCTCAAAATTTTATTAGGGGTAAAATCGTCAAAAATTTACCAGGGGTAAAATTTTCAAAATTTAACTGGGATAAAACTGAATCGGGTTGGATCACATTACAGAGTACTGGGTTAAAAAGGCCTAATAAGTACTCATAATTGGACCCGATGTGAGAGAGGCCAAAAACCCCTCATATAACATGAAGGGACGACAACCCTAGTAAAAATACAAGGGTGAGTCGTTCACCCCTCTCCTACTCTAAGTAGGATGTTTTTCTATTTAAAATAAACCTCTACAACTCTACAAGGGTTCTACCTTCTCTTCCTATAAATAGATGGCACCAATAGAGCTATTAACACAACTTTTGAGAAATTGTTATTATGCTGAAAAATAGAGAGAATTTATTCTCAACTTTTAAATATATTTTTCCAGAATAACAATTTTACCAATTTCTATTAAGAAGAGAGAATTTTGTTTTCACCCCCAAAAGAAAACTTTTTCTAGTTCTTTATTTTGGTTCAATTGGTTCGAGCCCACACTCGAAGTAGTTCATGGTATGATAATTGCGGAGAATATCGTTTGGTTGAAAGCCGGAAAACATCAAGGATCTGTTAATTTAAAAACACAATTACGTAATCGGTTAATGTTTATTGTTATAAATATCACAAACTGAGTTGGTTTTCAAAATTTTAATTTATCGTTGTGCAAGAAGACCGTTTTTAAACCGAGATTTTTCCAAAATTATGACCATGAAGATGAAAGATAAGTATGATAAGTATTGGGGTGATATTGATAAGATGAAATTGCTTGTGTTTGTTGCTTGTGTTTTAGATCCTAGACAATATTTGAAGTATCTTGAATTTGTAGTTTGTGGAATGTTTAATGCTGAAAAGCTTATGAAATGATGCAAAAGTTGAAGGAAGTTTTGTATGAATTGTTTGATGAGTAAAAGCCTCCATTTCATAATGCTTGTAGCCAATCGAGTGTGGCAACACATGTTTCTCTCGGGAAACCACAACAAAAAATGAAAAGGCATATGCAAGTTTTGTATAAAAAGTGTGAGTTAGAAAATGGTGGTGAGGACAAAATGTCTGAATTGGATAAATATCTAGTTGAGGCTAATGAGAATTTTGTTGAAGATTTTGATATTTTATTGTGTTGGAAAGTGAATAGCCCTAGATTTTCCACTCTTTCAAATATGGATAGAGATGTGTTAGCTATATTGGTTTCTACAATTGCTTTAGAGTTTGCATTTAACACCAGTGGCATGTGCTTGATCAATTTGGGAGTTCTTTAACTCCTAAAGTTGTACAAGCTCTTGTGTGTACTCAAGATTGGATACGAAAATCATCATCAAAAGAAGACATCAAGAAGATTGAAGAACAAATCTAAAAGCTTCACAATATTGAAAATGATATATTTATTTTTAATTTAATAGTTTCGATTTTTTTACCATATCACTTCTACATTAATTTATTTAATCATTTCAATATTTAGACTTTTCTTGGAATGCATTAGAGCCTACCCTAAATTCATGAGTTTTTATAAGTAAAATGGTATGCTTCCTATCTTATTCTTGTTAACTTACAATCAATTCATTTGTTTATATTATTTGATTTTTTTTTCAAATGCATATATTTCTATTATATACTCATTTTTTGTACATATTTGTAGGTATAATGCTTCACGAGATCTTTTGGAGAGAAGAAATGGATGTAAATGAAGAATATTAAAGGCTATTACATTTTAATTATATGTTAATTTTAAGACTTACGTAATGTTTTTAATTATATAGTTTTTCAAAACTTAAAATTTTGGTTAATTCGGTTAATTTTTAAGAAAAATGAACACTTTCAATGTATTTTTTTATGTTTTATACTTAATTTAATAAAAAAATAAAAAAATATAAATTTTAATTAATCAATTGAATTAACCAAAATTTAATTATTAAAAAAAAAGTTCAATTCGATTAAGACTTACTATTTCCCCCTTATTACTAGCTAAAATGCTGATTTAGGGCCCCTTTGGATGCAACTGGATCTCAGTACGTTATCTTTTTTAGGCTAAAAAAAATTACAACTGAAATGCTAGCAAACGCCAGGCTGTTTGGAAAGCACTCTTCAGTGCGTTGAAAATGTATTTCACCTCACTGGAGCCTTAATTTCAGACTGGAGCCTTTTGTTCCAGTAAAAATTTCTCAACTTCAATTGCTTTTTCTTTTCCTCTTTTACCCATTCTTCAGTTGCATTCTTCAAGCTTTTCTGATGTTTGGTTACCCTTCTTCTCCCCTTTCCCCTTCCCCTTGGGTTGCAAATCAGTTTGGTCAAAGACCTCTTCCGGTTCCTCCTTCATCCAGGTAAGGCTTCTTCTCCTTCATCCGTTCTTCATTCCTTTTTCTTCTTCCGTTCTTCATCTTCTCTTCTCAGCATATTCTGTCTTCAGCTATAAATAAAGAAGCACGCAATTTACCAAATTTGTCAACGAAGACAAAGTCCGATTCACCGAAAGAAACAATGGCAGAGCCTTACGTTGAACAAGTAGAGTATCTCGACGTTCTCACTAAAATTGGTAAAAAAATCGGTAAAAAAATCGGCGGTTCCAAGCCCAGGCACGTCCCTTCATTCTTGTCAATTTCTGGATTATCTGTTTTTGATCTTTCAACATAAAGGATTACTTTACAACCGGCTCTTTTATTTATTTTCTATACTGCCTGTTGCTTACTCTTAGCAGAAAACATGTTTTTACCGTTGTCAAATTGGAAAATTATAGGACAATTTAATTTAAGCTATACTTGTTATTTGCAGCTTCTGTAAATTGGGTTTGATAGAACCTTTGAGATTAGTTAAGCTGGTTCCTTGAAATTGGTAGTAATAGCTTCATTTGTTGATTTGGTTTGTAATTTCTTTCAATGAACCCTTAATTTTTTTGCTTAATTTTTTTGGTACTCAATCTGGATTATAGAACTGAAAGTTTTCAAGTGTGTGTGTGAGTTGGGGGGGGAGGCTGCTTATGGTCCTTGAAATTGGAACTGGGAATGGAAAACTTGCAAGCTAGAGCTAGGGAGGCATACATTTGATATAAAATATTTCATTTTGAGTATTATTGTGTGTTAGAGGTTGCTTATGATTTCTGTACTGGCATTTCTCTATAATGGTAGTTTCTTGGTATGTAACTCATTGTGATCTCTTTGCAGGGGAGATGTCCATCGAGATGGGGATTACCATAAAGCAGTCCATGTCTGGATTTTTACTGAGAGCACACAAGAATTACTTCTCCAAAAACGTGCAGACTGCAAGGACTCGTGGCCAGGGTTGTGGGATATCTCCAGTGCTGGCCATATATCTGCTGGTGACTCATCGCTAATAACAGCACAGTAAGTGAATCCAATTTCACAAGTCTTCAGTGCTGCTTCTTTCATAGGGCATTTGAAAAACTGTTCGGTCTTTAATCTTTCTATGTGTGCCGTGCACATATATTCTCCCCATGTTCTTGTTTATCATTGCTACTTTTTGTTGTTTTATATACTTGCTAGATTTGGTTAATACATTTCTTTTAAATATCTAATTGATAGTTTCCTAACTGATGGTAAACCTAGTGGTTTCTAGATGGCCAAGAAACCTTTTAAATATGCAAAATTCTATATTTGTTTTCCATATCAAAGTACTTTTTTTGTCCAAAAATTGTTGAGATGAACAATAGTCAATAACAGTCGGAATTATCATTCAAAATTTCATGGATTTTGTTTTCTACTGGTTTTCTGGTGGAGTATGGATTACTTTTCCTGATATTCTAAACCTGTCTACAGTAGTGACAAAGTTGACTACAGTGAAACATCTGGTGTAGGTATGGTTTATCATCTCAAGTTTAAACATTGCTTGTACTGAATGAACAAGTGGAATTCAACTCTAGATCTTAAGCCCTTCCACTCTTGGTTGTATTTCAGTCTGTTTTCATGTTGTAAGCTTTTTACTCTTATTTGATTGGAAGTTCCCTTTTTGATCTAAATCGAGCACTGAAAGAAAAATGCCACTGTCAGTGATGAATTTATGGAAACAAGTTGAACAAGTCTGTCTCTTTCTCTCTCTAAAATTTTCCAAAAAATATTGGACTGCCAAAGAGTAAGTGCAATTCAACTTTTGTGCCTCTTTTAAGGGGTTTTTTTTAAAGAGAAACATCTTGCACAAAGACAAATGAGAAGCCTAAAAGTCTATAATGTTTGATCACATTTATTTGTTTAGAAAATCCATTTTTTATGGTTTGTTTTTGAACCTAATAGGCTTGCATGGATTTGCTGCAGAATCCCTATTCTGAAGTATATCAATATAGCTCTCAGGTCTTCATTCTATGGATGAGATTCATCCTTCTAAACTTCCATCTTTACCATGATTGTCCTCCTTTTAAGTTGGTTTTAGTCTCAGAATTTAAGGCTATTGATGGTGCCTGCTGCTTAATGAATAGTTCATTATACATTTTCTTTACAATTATATATGAAAGTCATGCTTTGAAAATGTGAATGGTGAATGGTAAACAGGGAATACTGATAAGTGATTTGTCCCGCTACAAAACTACCTGAAAATGTGAATGTTTTTTATTAGCTTTTTTTTATGATAGGATACCGAAGTCTCTGATGTAAAATACATTTCTTTTGGGGAATATAGAAGTCACCTAGCTGAAGCAGATCCTAAATATGTTCCTTATGATGTAAATAAACAATATGGTCTTGTCTTTGATATAATTACAAAAGGTAAGCTGAGTAACTACGACCATGTTGTTGAACAAAATAATTGTCAAATTCATCTAAATGTTATATTCATGTTGACATTTCATGTTGTGGTTAACGGTTCAAATACTTGCTTAAAGGTACAAAGAGAACAATGAAGCACGCAGTCTAATACTACAAAAGCAACTTCGTCGATATGCTCCTGTTTCTCTCACTGCAGAGGTTGTCAACTTTCTGCAATTTTAATACCAGCTACCCTGCTTTATTGGTTGTTATATTTCTAATCCATCTCAATATTTTTATCCTCAAGCTTTATGTAGTCAGTTTGCATGTAGACATTGTCTGATATGAGCAGAATGCGTTGTGTTGTATCCTATGGACACTTTTGGTTTCACGTTCATTAATTTGTTAGTTTACAGGTGGATGGTCTTTCTATCACTTTTAAGTTTATAAAAGGTCCATTGCTTTCTTTTTGTTGCTTTGCTAGAACCATTGGTGCATTAATTTCTGATGCTAATGCCATCTTACTAAATTCAAGTCTGTTTTGTGTTCATCAGGGTTCAATATTTTCAATAAACAATTAGCATTTGGCATAAATTTACTCTGAAAAATGGTGTTATATTTTTCATTGTAAGTTCATAGTTGTATTGACTTTGGCCTGCAATGCAACAGGAAACCTGCAGCAAATCAGCATGCAGACCAGCATCCAAGCTGAACCAGATAAGCAGCAGCATTTTGTTTATTTTGTTCATTTGTAACTTGATTTAGTTGCAGTGTAATTTATACTTAAAGTTAGTAGGAGTAGTTATTGATTTATGTTTGATGTTATAGCTGGTATATCAGCTACATTTTGTTTGTAATTCTATCTAGGCTTTAGTCATGTATTAGTGGGAGCAGTTATACATTAGTTAACTGCCATATTTCATTGTAACATAAATGCTTCTGTTTTCTTGCATATTGCTTATTCAAGTAATGAAGTTAATCTTTACATCATCCGGGTTACTTGTTTCTGTTTTCTTCCTCTGCTGTCAAAACCCCAACAGATGTGATTCTTAACTCTTCCCTTTAGCATTGATGACCAGCTCAAGGCTCGACATTGCACGTTCTACATGGTGGCCATAGGCTATTTCAGTTACTAGCCAACGGTTGGCTTTAGTTTTAAAGTTATTTGGTGCTAGCAATGTCTTGCATTGAGTTACTGATGACAAACATTTGAAATAACATGAATTAAGACCCTTATTCTAGAGTTGCTTTATTATTTTATCTTTCAATAATGTTTTATTTTTCTAAAGGCTCAATAATTTCAATAATCTTTCAATAATTAATTGAGCCCCTATAATTAAATATATGATTAATTTTGAAATATTAAATAAAATAAATTTTTGAATTTGTCTCTAGTTTTAATTCATTTTTAATTATTTATTATTAAAAATAAATATAATTGTAATAATTTTAACCATTTATTAATTTTGTAATTGTTAAATAATTTTAAAAACTTCTATTATATATCATTTTTAATCTAATGTCCTTAAAAGTCATTTTCTATTTTCACCTCACCGCTACAGCTGCGTTTGAATCCAAACACACACTTCACCGCTGTTTCTAATCTCACCGCTACAATATCCAATCTCACCGCTACAGTAACTAATCTCACCACCACCGCTGTTTTTAACCTCACCGGAACTAAACACACCGCCCATCCAAACTAAGCCTTAACCTTGGAAAAAATACTTTACTAGCCATGAAATAAAAAAAGGCGGGGAACTGAAACTGATAGAAAAGCTAGCTCGCCAGCACACTCTTCCACGCGGTTTTTGTTTCTTTTATTCGTCTTCTTCATTGGATCTCATGATGCAACTACTCTTATCCTTATTCTCATGCCCTATCGCATAGCCTCTACTGCTAAGATTCAATTCAATTCAAGCAATGTTGGAGTTATAGTGCACAGATATCTTTCACTTGCTCTCTCTCTACTTTTTAGTTTTTTGTTTGGATAAAGAGTGGAGCGCCACTACGATGGCCTTGCCTCGGCGGCGCAAACTTCATTACCATCGCCTCCGCTCTCTAGTTCAGGTTGTATCCGCCATCGAAATTTCTATATACCATCATAATCCAAATATCATAAGTCATGTGCTCATATAATTATAACATTTATCAATAACAAAATGTTATACTCTTTGATCCATGCCTTTATGAGTTTCAACTCATAATCAATACATTTTCACTCAAACATTTAAGTGTTTACTTCTATACTGTTAGAATTAATTCAGTTAAAAAACATATCTATCTCATCAAGATAATTTTTTTCATAAAACAATACTGATGAGGGGGTGAAGGTGAAGACATAAAGCTTTTAACTTACTCTCATAGATACACATATATATATGACTTTGATTCATCATCAATGTAATACCATCATAACCACGTAGTTCATTCCAAACAAATTAACACATCTATTTATTATGAATATTTTCTGCCACCCACAATTTCACACAATGAATTTATTTACTCGAGCTCAATATTAATATCTATTTAAATTTCGATACTTACCGACATTTATTCAATTAGAGAACGTCTTACAGAATTGAGTACTTCATTTTCTCTATGCCATAGTCCAACTATGATCTTACACAAATTTACATATTGATGTCATAGTCCGGCTATGGTCTTACACAGTAGCACATATCACACCGATGCCATATCTCAGATATGGTCTTATACGAAAATCACAAATCACATGTTGCCATGGTCCAACCATGGTCTTTTTCGTTAATTCATCACATATCACTGAACGAAAATACTCATTCTTGCGTTCTAAATTTAATCTTCCAATTCAATTTTCATACTATTATAATATTCATGGTTTAATAGTAAAGACATAAAAAAAATATTATTTTCTTTAACTTAACAATTAAACATAAGATTCTACCATATGCACATACTGATTTCACTTATTCTAACAAATATACATAAACACACATTCCATCTATTTAAGTAAATTCGCTTACCATATTCACTTAATCAAATATGTTGAGAACATAGCATCATATAAGCACCAACATACTTGGATGAGCTTATCACAATATAAGCTTTTTTTTAACTTATGATCATCTCTTTTCATACTTTCTGAAATATAAATTTTTTTTTTCATTCTGACTATCTATCTTCATACTCATAAGTGCACCGAATTTATTCTCTTAGTTGAGGACATGCTTAGTTACATATAACTCAAATCACATCTCGATAATTCAATTCACTTTAATAAAACAACTGTATTGATTTCAAATATCAAACACTAACATATCAAGATACTATTTTCTTCATGCTGAGGATACAGCTCAAACACACAATCTTTCAACATTCTTTTAGCATGCAAACCAAAGATCCTTTATGTGATAGCCCGAAATAGGGCCTAATCGGAATAGTGGTTTCGTAACCACAAATCCGAAGTGAAATAGTTTAATTTTATAAATTTTTATTAGTTACTGATTGATTGAAATATTGTGTGAAATATGATAGAAATTTTAATGCTTTAGTGCTTAATTGAATTTTTAGGACTAAATTGAGAAAAATGCAAAGTGTGTCTAATTAGTGATTAAATGACTTAATTGAATTATTGCATGAAATTGGAAGTGTTTATGTGGCAACTAGACCATAAATTAGTGTTATGGACACAAAAGGGTATTTCTAGAAAAATATCTAAGTAATGGGTCAAGGGCATTTTTGTCCAAATTGGGTAAAAGACAAAATAAAGAGAAAATAAGTGTCCATCTTCTTCAAAAAAATCAGAAGCTTGCTGCTGAAAGTTTCAGGTTACCATAGTTAAGGGTTTTGATTTTCCTAAGCTCAATTGTAAGTGATTTCTTGCCCCGTTTTTAATTATTTTCGTATTTTTATGCTTATTGAAGCTTGAATTTCATGTTTCTACTATTTAATTTAAATGAAATTAAAGTTTAAAAATTGACCCATTCATGATATAATTGTAAATTGATTAGTGATGTTAGATAATGAATGTTTGAAGTGTTAATTACAAGTTTTACTAGATGAATTTCAATGAAAAATGTTGAAAAAGGGCTAAATTGTGAAAGATGGTAAAGTGTGCATAAAGTTGTGATTTTGTGAAATTGAGGCCCGTTATGAGCATGAAATATGATTTAGTGAAGTTTGAAATTTAAGAATTTAGAGAATTTTATTTTTACGAGCTTAGGGACAAAAGTGGAATTTTTGAAAAGTTATGGGGAAAAATGTAAATGTGTCAAAATGTTGTGTATGAATTGTATTTGAATGGAATATTGATAAAATGTATTAAATTGTGTTAATATAGATCAAGAAAGAAGAAATAGTGCAAGTGATCGGGGAAAAGAGAAAGTTATCGACTAAATTACAAAAATAGTCGTTTTGCATCCGAGGTAGGTTATATGTAAATAATAGTTATATTTGTATAAATTGTGAATTATATTTGATATGTGAATTAATATTGAATGTGGAAGGAAAGTTGTTCATGAATTATTCAAGTGATAAAGTGTTGAAAATAAAGTGTTAAGTGTAAATTCCCGGTTGAACATGAAAGTTGTTCATGAATTATTCAAGTGATAAAGTGTTGAAAATAAAGTGTTAAGTGTAAATTCCCGGTTGAACTTAGGAATAGAATTGGATACAAGTGACATGTCACTAGAGACCAGTGTTACAGTGTTACAGTGAGTCCCGGGTGCTGGGTGATCTAGCATGTGTTGCAGACACCTGACAGCTTGTGTGAGCAGACCCGTGGACATTTCCAGTGTTATTGATCAGTGGTAGCTTCGGCTACATTTCAGTGGTAGCTTCGGCTACATATCAGTGGTAGCTTCGGCTACATATCAGTGTGGCACTTATGTGCTAAATCTCTACGTATCCGTGTATATTCCAAGTGTTCAACGGGATTAATAATGAATTAAAGTGAATATGAAATGTTAAGTGTGAAAATGTATATGCAAGTGAATTGGTAAGATTGTGTATGTGTAAGTGATTGAAATTGCTAAGAAATGTTTTGATTAGTTATATGTTAAAAGTGTTAATTATTAATTGAGTAATTATTGTTTACATGTAACTTACTAAGCTATTTATAGCTTACACATCTCTTTCTTTCCTTTGTTTTATAGTGATTTGAACTTGATCGAATAGTGGACCGTCGGAGCTCGTATCACACTATCATAACCATCTCGGTATTATGTGCTTTTCAAAATGTTTAAACTATGGCATGTATAGAGTCTTAATCATTTTGAGCATGTCCAAATGATATGGCTAATGTTAGCTATTGAAGTAGTTATTAAAGAATATGTTTTGGAGTTATGTATGTTTAAATGGTAACTAATTCAAAGAAGCAGTTTCTTTGACAGCAGCAGTGACGTGAATGTGAAAAATCACCATAAATAGTAGAAATGGAATTAGAGGGTGAATGATATATATAATTAAAGCTTATCAAGTCTATTTTTACATGAAAGAAACGGTGTAGGAAAAGGAATTTTATATTTTGAGATATTTAAATTTTAGTGAGACAGGGTCAGAATGGTTTTTGAAGTCCCCTGTTCTAACTTTAGAAAATCATTATAAATTGTACAGAAATAATTATAGGTCATAATTTATATGTTCAGATTCCTTAGTGAGTCTATTTTCAAAATAAATTAATGGTAACCTTATATGAATTCTGTACAATTAGATATTTGATTTTTAGCGCCAAGAGGTCAGATCTGTCGAGCTGTGAAACAGGGGATACTTTAATGAATAAACTGTACTAATGTGCTAAGTCAAAAATTCTGAAAATTTTATGGTAAGTAGGAATATGAGTCTAGTTTCACGGAAAATTTACGGATTTAAATTTTGAGTTTCGTAACTCAAGTTATAATTAAATTAGTGACAGTTGCGCAGGTGGACAGTGTTGTTATGAACAGTGAATTTAATTTTAAAAGCAAATTTTTATGCTCCGAATCGGTAAGTTAAATTGGATGACATCTCGTACTCGATTCCGGAGACGGTCTCGGGTAAGGGGTGTTACACTTTAACCATATTAGTTTAAGGAAACAGATATTTTGATTGAACTCACTAACTTTAATCAAATTTACTTAAGGAAAAATTCAATCATATAATTTTAAGTTTATTCTTTCATTATTTATACCTTTCTAAATTTCGTTTCATCATAAACACATTTCAATTACCTCAATATAAATTTTCAGCATTATTGAAAGCAGCTCGGTTAGAAGTCATCTCTGTCTTAATAGAACAATTTCCTTAGAGGTAGAAGGTATTACACTATCACGAGTAATAGTATGACATATATAGCTAAACTCACATACCCTATGTTAGTCCGAGAACCGACTAAACCATAACTCTGATACCACTAAATGTAACACCCCAAACCCGACCTAAATATTAGGGCCGAATCTGGTGATGTCACATTGTAACACCCCTTACCCGTATTCTATGCTGGAATAGGGTACAAGACATTACCAGAATAAATACACTTATAAACATATTAAACCGAGTTATAAAATTCCATTCAAATTAAAAACTTTCAAATTATTATCTTCGAGTTGCTAATTAAGGTTTACGAGGCCCAATACATACCTATTCATATGCTCAATATATCCATTAAATCAATCCAATATTGAAGAATCCACTTTAAGTCAGAACCAATATTAATCACAATCATAAATCTTTTCATGTTATTTTCATATATCACTAACTGAACTTTGAATGTCAATTTACGAATATGTAATTCACTAACACATTCTATGTAATTCACTAACACATTCTGGTATACACAATATTTAATTGATGAAATCATTTAATTGAACTAAATTTCATAGTCACTCCAAATTTTCTTCTATATCCATAAATGCTTTCACTTACCATTTACCTAGCCAATTCCTCGAACCAAGCTATCACACAACAATAATACATCACCTGTGCTTCATGAATTCAATGTTCGAATCTTATCACCATCAAATCCATGTCATTCGAATACTTAAAATTTATTCAAGCATATATTATTACGTTTCATATACCAAGCATATGTCAAAATTACGAATACGTAATCAATTCATTTGTCATTTATTTGACTAGCAAATTAATCTCAAAATTCATAACATTCCATTACTTAAGATATGTCATAAAACACTCATGTAACATAAACTAGCACCATGGCCGAATTTTTAGTATACTATTTATTCCCCTTTTTTCGAATCACATAGCAAAATATTACAAATATGTATATATTTGAATACTATAATTATGCATCAACTTACCAACATCAGTTAATTCATGAGCCAGTCATGACACCATTTCATGCCAAATATACCACACGCATATGCTATGAAACTTTATTCTCTCATGAGCTGACCAGTAATGCACCAATATATGCATCACTCCTATTTCAACATTTATCGATTATAATCAGACATTTAACCAATTATACACAATTCATTCATATATTTTATTGTCATCCTCCTCCTCTCCATCTCACATCCTTTATGTATATAACATGCTTAAATAGCATTATACATAATTTCACTATTCACTTATATTTAAATTCAAAGTCTAGTCGAGTTACAGTCGCTAAATTATTTTTATCCAGATCTACAGAGCTCCAAATTAAGTTCCGTTAATTTTCCCCGAAACTAGACTCTCATATATTCTTACCATAAAATTTTTAGAATTTTTGTCTTAGACAATTAGTACATTTTATTCTTTAAAGTCACCCCTATTTCACTGCTCAATATCTTTGATCTATATTCACTCCAAATTTTCTTCTATATCCATAAATGCTTTCACTTACCATTTACCTAACCAATTCCTCGAACCAAGCTATCACACAACAATAATACATGACCTGTGCTTTATGAATTCAATGTTCGAATCTTATCACCATAAATCCATGTCATTCGAATACTTAAAATTTATTCAAGCATATATTGTTACGTTTCATATACCAAGCATATGTCAAAATTACGAATACGTAATCAATTCATTTGTCATTTATTTGACTAGCAAATTAATCTCAAAATTCATAACATTCCATTACTTAAGATATGTCATAAAACACTCCTTCAACATAAACTAGCACCATGGCCGAATTTTTAGTATACTATTTATTCCCCCTTTTCGAAACACATAACAAAATATTACAAATATGTATATATTTGAAAACTATAATTATGCATCAACTTACCAACATCAGTTAATTCATGAGCCACTCATGACACCATTTCATGCCAAATATACCACACGCATATGCTATGAAACTTTGTTTTCTCTCATGAGCTGACCATGACCAATAATGCACCAATATAAGCATCACTCCTATTTCAACATTTATCGATTATAATCAGACATTTAACCAATTATACACAATTAATTCATATACTTTATTGTCCTCCTCCTCCTCTCCATCCCACAACCTTTATCTATATAACATTCTTAAATAGCATTATACATAATTTCACTATTCACTTATATTTAAATTCAAAGTTGTCTAGTCGAGTTACAGTCACTAAATTATTTTTATCCGGAGCTATAGAGCTCCAAATTAAGTTCCGTTAATTTTTCCCGAAACTAGACTCCCATATCTTCATACCATAAAATTTTAAGAATTTTTGGCTTAGCTAATTAGTAAATTTTATTCTTTAAATCACCCTTATTTCACTGCTCAACATCTCTGACCTTTCTTCACTAAAATGAATTATCTCATTTTACAGAATTTAGATGATATTTCCGTTTATTTCCTTTGAAAATAGACTCATTAAGGATTCTAAGCATATAAATCATAACTCATATTATTTTTGTACAATTTGTAATTATTTTCCAAAGTTAGGACAAGGGATTCCAAATCAATCCGATCCTACCTCACTAAAATTCAAATATCTCAAAATATATAACTCTTTTGCTTGCTCTGTTTCTTTTATGTAAAAATAGACTCATTAAGATTTCATTTCATATCTCATTCACTCTTTAATTCAATTTTAACCATTTTTGGTGATTTTTCAAAGTCACACTATTGTTACTGTCCAAAACTGTTTTGTTGCTAATTTTACTTTTTCATAATTTCCCTTTTTCACTTTCAATCATTATTCAATTCAATTCCACACATATATTCATCATTCAATCACTTAATCGTTACATGATCTCATGTATTTTCACTTAGTCAATTTCCCGATGAACACTTCGGAATAATAACAGATACACGGTGGATTCAACACACAGCAACCACCCTTTGTAATCAATGATATCCGGTGGGATCAGCACATAGCAATCACCTTATAATTAATGATACGGGTTCACATAGTAGCCTGCACATAGTACTACACATGTGACCATCACTATCCGATACACATAGTAGCCTACACATAGTACTACACACGTGATCGAAGCTATCTGGTACGCATAGTAGCCTGCACATAGTACTACAAATACGACCTATCATTTTGGTACACGTAGTAGCCTGCATATAGTACTACACACGTGACCATGACTTTCACTTTCACATAGTGGCCTACACACAATCCATGCCACACATGTAATCATTTCTGTCACTTCATTCGTATCCCTTTTTATTTTGAATGTTAAATCAAGAAATTTCTTATTTTTTCTCATTTTTTCCTTTTTCACTAATCAAAGTCAATTCATTGTCTTTCTTGACTTATAATAACACATTTAACTTATTTAACACTCAAATTATTCAATCCAGTCCAAAAATCACATTTTGGAAAAATTACATTTTTGCCCCTAAAGTTTCACAAAATTACAATTTTGCCCCTAGGCTTAGAAATTAAACTTTATTCCTTTTTCTTATGTTTTATGACATGTTGAACATTTTTCCCTTATATGGCAACATCAAATTCTCACTCTAACACTTACTTATGAACATTAGGTATTTTTACCTATTATGTCAATTTACTCGTTTTCACTTAAAATCGGCTAGCAAAAGTTATTTAACATAATTTCAAGCTTCATATTCTGCCATAAAACATCAAAATAAACATATTTCACCTATGAGTATTTTTCCAAATATAAACCCTAGATTAAATTATTGCTAGAATAAGCTAAATTAAGTTATTAGGACTCCAAAAACGTAAAGAACATTAAAAATGGGGCTTGGAATCACTTACTATGGAGCTTAGAATCTTGAAAACCCTAAATATGGCTTCCCCCTTGCTGATTTCATTCACCATGGAGAAGATGAACAAATTTTTGGTTATTTTGGCCTTTTTAATTCTTTTAATTACTAAATGACCAAAATGCCCACAACTTAAAATTTTCCTATTTCACTTATCTCTTTTCTATTTTTGTCCAACAAGTTAAACAATGGTCTAATTACCATTTAAGGACCTTCAATTTAAAATTTCATAACAATTGGACACTTCTAACATGTAGAACTCAACTTTTGCACTTTTTACAATTTAGTCCTTTTGACTAAATTGAGTGCCCAAACGTCAAAATTTTTGAACGAAATTTTCACGAAATTATTTTTTGAAATCGTAGACCATGAAAATATAATGAAAATAAATATTTTTTCTCGTCGAATTTGTGGTCCCGAAACCACTATTCCGACTAGCCCAAAATTTGGGTTGTTACATTGCGGCTGCTATAAGCCACAGCGAGAAACCTGCAAAATTCTCGGGACAGGATTTCAAGACTTGGCAACAAAAAATGTTGTTTTAGTTTATCATGTTGAACTTGGCCAAATTTTTGAAAAATGACTCTCCTACTATTAAAGAGAGCGAGGTAGATGAAGTTACCGCTTTCACTGCTGTTGAAGCTTGGAAACATTCAGATTTCCTATGCCAAAACTACATCCTAAATGGATTGTCGGATACACTATACAAAGTGTATAATGTTAAGAAAACAACTAAGGAATTATGGACATCGTTGAACCATAAATACAAAGCAGAGGATGTTGGAACTAAAAAGTTCTTAGTTGCTAAATTCTTGAATTTTGTAATGGTTGATTCTAAATTAGTTGTGAATCAAGTGCAGGAACTTCAACTAATCATTCACGAAATTTTTGCTAAAGGGATCATAATAAGTGAATCCTTCCAAGTGGCAGGCATTATTGAAAAGTTGCCTCCTACTTGGAATGACTTCAAGAATTACCTAAAGCACAAAAGAAAGGACGTGTCAGTGGAAGACCTAATTGTCAAAATTTGGATTGAAGAAGACAATAGAGGTACGAAAAAGAGGCTCAACAAAGCAAGAAATGACAATGTTGCTAGAGCAAATGTCGTAGAAGTCAAGAAAGACTTCAAGAAGGAAAAACAATCGCAAAATGGGCCTAAACTGGGACCAAAAGGTGGTGTTTTGAAGAAGCAAAAATTTTAAGGAAAATGCTGCAATTGCAGCAAGATGGGGCACAAGTCATCCAACTGTAGGATCCCAAAGAAATTTAGAGCTAACGAGGTTAACGTTGTGGAAGAAATTTCCAAGGAAGTGCCCAATATGGAATTATGTGCCTAACTATGAATATGAATGTTCTTAGTAAAGGCGAATATTTGTAGGAAGGAAATATGTATTAAACTAAATACTATGTCTGAATAAGAATGTTGTTCTTTCTTATTCATATGCTTAAGTCATTTAATTAATGGCATAGTAGGCTCGGATATGTTAATTATGGTACTTTACGTACATAAATTAACTTAGAGCACATTCCTTCGTTTCGTAATAATTATAATTATAAATGTAAAACATGTGTTGAGGTAAATTAATAAAGGTCAAAAAAATCACTTGATCTAATACATAGCAATGTTTGTAAAGCCTGTTTAAATGAGAGGAAGGAATAAAAATGTTTATTTCCTTCATTACTACGAGTTAAGACAAAGAGAATTTATTCTCTATAAGCAAAAAGTTGAAAACCAACTTAATAAAAAGGTTAAGTAATCGTGGTGGTGGATATATTGAATCATTTCAATAACACCACCATACTTTCCTAAAATAGAATAACCAAGAAGAAAATCAGATTCTAAAAGAAAAGATGAACGCACAGCTAAAAAGCTCTGGGTTATCACATGAAATGTAAGGGGGAGCATTTCTATCAGCTAATTACCTTTTAAATAAGGTTTTCTGCAAGAAAAGGGACAAGACACCATATGAGTTATGGAAAGGTAGAAAACCATCTTACAACCACTTGAAAGTGTGGGGGTGTCTTACTAGCATAACATATAATGGTAAGTCGAGAAATATGTGTCGTCGACATAATACTGTTAAACAAATTATCTCAAACGGAGTTATCTACATTGTGGATATGCTAACTAAGGCTTAAACCGAGATCATGTTATTAAAACATTGAAAGGAATGTGACTAAATCTCATGAAAATAAAAGGCGCTATGTGAAGGAAAACCCTACCTAATTGACTGGAGATCCCAAGATCTAGGTTCAAAGGGCTAATTGCATAGACCTTGTGAGGTCACTGTGGGGGTACTTATCCCAAGTCCGTTCCTATAACGTAAACAGTGACTAAAAAGGGGATAGGTTAAGCAATGCTTTAAATGACCATTGTGTGTTTCGGTGAGCCGAACAACATAAGTCACCTATGTGAGAGTGAAGTGAGGCCGCTTCAAGGAGACTATTGGGGCATAGTTCTCTCAAACTCTTACAGAACTAGGAGATGTTCACGGCTATATGAACATACCCAGGAGAACTAAAACCTTACCAATGAGGTAGTTGTGTGAGATATATCATCGTTTACACAAAAGGCAGAACAGTTCAAGGACATCACGTCTACTGGTCAACTAGTAAAGTAAATATACTTTCGCAAGGAAGGTTCAAGGGTGGATACCTACCTATCCTATACAACTATCGATTGTAGATTCTATCACCACATCGAGTCAATGTTTTTCGATAAAACTATCAATTTTTATTCATGTGGGGGATTGTTGGAAAAATTACATTTGATGGTAACTTTGAGGCATATTCTCAATAGGTAAAGGTAGAGAGTTGAATCATAATTTTATGGTTTCATATTCTACTCCATGAGACCTTTACAACGGTATATCATATGCTCAAAAGGGTTGAGTGATGAATGAGAAATTGAAGCTCAAAGTAAGCTACTTAGAAATATTGTTGAGGAAAAATAAAAGGATTAAATCCCACATTGGTTAAATACCAAGTGTGGGATGTGTTTATATATGTGAACTCTCTTGAAAGGTTATATAGGAAAACTTATCTTAAGGAAACCACGTTTCACGGGCCTAAACGTTTCGTAAAATCTCAATTCTCATTTATTTCAATTGTTTAATATGGTTTTATTTTATTTTCATATTTGATAAATTAACTATAACTAATTCTGTCCATATATTATTTTATATGTGTTTATTTATAATTAATTTGGAGAATCTCATGGGGTTTTTTTGCCCACTTTTAGTAATTTACAAATGCGTAGGCTGGGGGGAAGTCATGTGTGTCCAAGATGCAGAGGGAGAGAGGAGAATATTATGCATGTATTTCAAGTATGCACTGTACCAATAGAAGCATGGATTGCCTTAGATCTCATATGGGTTACATCGATGCAGCATTTAGGAGACTGGGAATGGCTTACCTGGGTTTTCAGTAGGAGTACCACTGCTTAATGTCGTTCTTTCTGTACTGTCTTATGGGTTATTTGGACTGAACATAATAAGACTCTGCATGAAGGGAAGGTTAGTACTGGGAGAGGGATCGCTGAAATAACCTAGAGGTACATTAAAGAGATTGATTAAATAGGGGCGAGATCCCTTACCAAACAGTGGGCAATGTCTGAGTGGTGCTCACTGGAAACCCACTTCATAAAAACCAATTTTGACGTGGCTTTTGACTGTAGGTAGTGTAGATCGGCATCGGGATTGGTGAATAGGAATGACAGAGGTGAAGGTTTTGGTCTTGAAATCGTTGCTAAACATTGAGATTACATCGCCATTTGTAGCAAAGGTGCGTGCATGTTCTCAAGCGGTGTGGTTGGGCTTAGCAATGGGAGTGGACAAGTTAGAAGTGGAAGGCGATGCATTAACGATTATAAAGAAATGTCAGTCCATAGCCATTGACAAATCAGAAATAAGTGCATACATCAGAGACATTCATCACAATCGGAGAGGGTTTCAAAGCATCCATTTCAAACATGTGCAAAGATCAGCCAACATAATTGCTCACAGACTAGCATCAAAAAGTTTAAGAAGGAACGAAGAGATTTACCTAGAAGGCGTGGTGCCAAAATATGCTTAGGAATCGCTGGGACCGGGACATCAGAGAGAACGAGAACCCGATTGAAGAGTGTTTTAGGGTTTCTGAAGATCAAAGAGAGCGATGGATTGTGATCTTAGAAAAGATTAATCGTGAGCCTCGGAGAACTGTAACCGACAATAGAGGATTAATGAGCTTTCTAGAAAAGCTTGAAATGGGTAACAGTTCATTTTCGAACTGGACTAAGTCTCTTTTTTTTTTTACTTTCCTTTTCCTGCATAGATGTTTATGGATTAAGTCCGCTAGTTTTCAGCCCATTCTCTTTTTTTTTGTTTGGATTTTGTTTTTGGGTTTATTTAATATAGTCCAATCCAAAGTTTTTTTCAAAAAATAAAGTTAGAAATAATATTTGGTACATTGGCAGTTGAGTTTTTAGACTCTACAAGTAAGGTCATGGGTTGACAAATGTTTTATAGAGATATAGTAAAAAGTTAAAAAATTAAATGTTAAAAAATAGAGGCATGACAATTTTTAAGGCTATTTGTGGAATAAAAATATACACCATTATGCCAAATACTAATCCAAAGTTATAAGATTGAATAAAAAATTATATATTTTTTAATTTAACTTTGACATCATATGTAAAATTTAATGGATAATGTGAAATTTAGTTGTTAACTTTTAGATATTTATTTTGGGTTCAAATTAGCTCCTTTTTTAGTCTAAATAGGCTCTTAACCTTTTAAAAAGAGTCAAATTGTTTTGTATAATAGAAATACTTACTAAAATATTAATTTATGAGATAATGTCACATTTGGTACCTGTACTTTTATAAAAAAATCCAATGTGGTATCTATACTTTGAAAATGTCTAATTTGGCACCTGAACTACCAATAAGTGTTTTATTATGGTACCTGATGTTAATAACGTTAGTGAATTGCTAAACCAACCAATAAAAATATGACACATTGATTTTTTTTTTCAAACCATCAAGTCCACATGGATAATAAACATTATATGAAAAATAAATAAATAAATCAAATCAAATTTTAAAACAAATAACTAAACATAAGATTAATAAAAAAAGAAGTAAATATTAAAGTTACATAAATAAAAACGTCATCTTCTATGTTTAAGTAAATGGTCATAGACTCCGAAGTGTGTTCCATTTAGCATAATATTTTTAATAGATATTTGAATAATATTCTTCTATTATCCATGAAAGCACAAGTATTCTCACATAAGTTTAGTACTTACTTTTTTTATAACCAATTGTTTAGCTATCTGTTTTTAATTTAATTTATTTTTTTGTTGAATTTTGTATTTTCTATGTAGACCTAATGATTTGGAAGAAAATTTTACGTGTTAAATTTTCATTGACAGATTTAATAATTCACTAACGTTGTTAACACTAGGTACCTTAATAAAAATCATTTTGACAGTTCAAGTACTACATTAGAAATTTTCAAAGTACATGTACCACATTAGATATTTTATAAAAGTATAGATACCAAATGTCACATTATCCCTTGATTTTTTAAAGATGTTGGTATGACAACTCACGTGGTAGTTCACGTGTACTTTATGCTGATATGACATTACTTATCTTATATGTCACGTCAACAAATAATTTTAAAAATAAAAATTAAAAAAAAAGCATAAATTACACATGAAATATAGGTTGTTATGTTTAAAAATTTATCGTTTTAGTCAACATTTCTATTAAAAAGATAATTCGACTCCTTTTCTAAGGTTGATGGTAAAATTCAATTCTTTTTAAAAAATTAAGAGTGAAATTTAACTAAAATAATAATGCACATATTTAAATTATGTTATGGGTTGATGTTAATTAATAATATTTGTTGAAAACTTAAATATCGCTATCATTGTTTCAAGACGAATTTTGTATCTCATATATTTGTAGGAGAAAATGATTGTGATATTATGAAAGATAATCTACAAATTGTAAGTAAGAAATTTAAGAAAATATATAGTATATGTTATAAAATCTCAACCTCATTTATGTTTAAAAATTTCCACCTTCTATATTTAAAATAGTTACCTAATGAAAATATTGTATAACAAAACCAAACAATTTAAAATTATGTTGTTTGGGTGAGGCTGTGGTCACAAAACTTCTCGACGGCGAAAAATGAGGTGGATTCCCAAGTTGTTTGGGTGCGGCTGCCTGGGCTACCAGAAGGATATTACTCGAATTTTATCCTGAAAGCGATTGGACAAGCAATTGGTCCAGTAATCAAGATCGATGAAAATACAGACACTGCTAGGAGGGGACGTTTTGCGAAAATGGCCATTTGTGTGGATCTGAGGAAGCCACTTCTGTCCAAAGTCAAAATAAATGGACGGACACAGAGGATCGAATACGAGTCCTTCCAAATGTGTGTTTCGGGTGCGGACTATATGGGCATAATGCTGCTGCATTCCCGAAAGATCGGGCACCGTCGCCGATGGAGGAAACAACCATAAGCACACAGGCGGCGAATGATCAAGATCTCCAAAGAAGGGTTGAGGAAGAAAACTACGGGCTGTGGATGCTAGTGGAACGCCGACAGCGGCGTAAAGGTAGGAGTGCAAGGGACAGAACGGACGTGAATCATGGCGGATCTGTGGGAGGATCTCGTTTTAATGTTTTAAGCGAGATTCAGGGAGAAACAGACGCTGTTGAAGCAGTGGTTAATGAAAAGAGAAGTGAAAATGGATCCAAAGTGGCGTTTGGGAAAAAGAGAAACGGCTTGAAGGCTAAAAGAAAGGGTGTGGTAGTTGCAAGTGGGCCAAAGATGGGTTTTAAAGTATTAAGACCCAGTACTAATGTTGTTGGGTCTTGAGGTGATGGAGGGCCGAAAAACATGGGTGATGGCTCAATAATGGGTCAAAGAAGTGGGCTTTTGGAGACAACCCATTTGGCTTTCAATTTGTTCAAGTTAAGGCCCTTTTAGATAGCAACAAAAGTAGAGCGGTGAGGATTATTCAACCAGGGCGGGCCGGCTCTTGGGAGTGGAAATGGGAAATTTACATTTGGAGAGACAAGTATGGCTGAAGAAAGCACGGGAAACTTCCGACGCCAATGGAGGAGTTCGAAGCAACACGGCCATGAGAAGTGGAGGGAGTTCGAAGCAATCTTTGGTAGAGGTAGGGACGACCATGAGGGAGATTGTGGGCGACATTGAGCGTGACAATGGATTGAGAAACTCAGCTGTTGGAGAAGCTATGGCGGTTGAGGAGTTTGACGGAGCGATGGGCGGGCAAGCCGAAACAAGTTGTTGATTTGGTTTGTTACTTGGGTCGCTGCATAATTCCATTATTTTTACGGATATAAAGTTGATGTTTTGGAATTTCCAGGGTACTGGCCATCCTAGATTTCATAGTTTTGTAAAGGAGTATAGGAGGGATTTTGCACTAGATTTATTTTGTCTTATGGAAACCCGGTTAAGTGGAAATAGAGCTGATGATATAATCAGTAAATTAGGCTATCAGAACTCTTTTATAATTGAACCAATAAGCAAAGGGCGATCAGTTTTCTGGTTTCAGCAGTTTATGCTAGTCCTCAAGCTGCAAAAAGGAAAGAGTTGTGGAAATTTCTAGATTTGTTTGTTGAATCTGTTAATGAGGCTTGGTTTATAGCGGGAGATTTTAATTCGGTTTTGAATAGCTCGGATAGAAAAGAGGGTGCAGTTTGTGTAAGAGCTGGTTGTGACCTTTTTAAAGGGTTTGTATTCAATCATGGAATCAGAGACGTGGGGGTTTTGAGTCCTCGCTTCACGTGGAGTAGAGGGAATTTGTCTCAAGACTCAATAGCGCTTTATGCAGCTCGAAGTGGGAAAATTTTTCACCAAATTATTCTATTTGGCATCTCCACAAGTTGAAATCTAATTATCGATCGATTTTGGTTGCTCCTCGCAGTAAATAACAAAAGGGTGGCCAACGATCGTTTAGATTTCTTGCCAAATGGTTACTTCACTCGGATTTTAGAGAACTTGTTAAAAATCATTAGAAGAGCGATCTTGAGGTTGCCTCGATTTAGGAGTAGGTCACAAAGGTGGTGCAGAAGTGGAATAAGGAAATTCGTGGTAATATTTTTGGGCGGAAAAAGGAGTTGGTTTCGGAACTTAGTCGAATACAAAGAATCTTGGAGGTTAGGTTGTCATCACGGTTGATCTCGTGTGAAATCACGTACTGCTTGGCTAACAAATGGAGATAGGAATACAAAGCTTTTTCATAGTCGAATGATGACAAGGCGGAGAATAAATAAAGTTGAGGGATTAAAATTCGATGAAGGGGAATGGTGCTTTGATGATGAAAATTTAAAGTTGCATGCTATCGACTTCTTCCAGAAGCTTTACATGGCTGAGGAACTTGCAATGGGGAATTTTCCTTGTAGAGGTATGTAATCTATGGCACCTCTGAAAGCATCGGGTATTGATGGGTTCCACGTGAAGGTTTACCAGTCACAATGGGAAACTATCAGGGAATCGATTTGTTCGCTAGTTCGAAAGGTTCTTGGGGTGCAAGGTTTGGATCCGAAGATTACTAGAACTTTGATCGACTAAATGATCGGAGGTCATCTCTCAATTCTGACCAATTAGTTTGTGTACGGTTTTGTATAAAATCATCACTAAAACTATAGTGAATGGACTTTGACCAATTATGGCCAGTATAGTTAAGCAAAACCATGCAAGCTTTATTGCATGGAGGAGTATTTCAGATAATATCATTATTGCGTAGGAGGCCATTCACAACATGAGGACGATCAAAGGAAGGAATTGTTGGATGGCTTTGAAGGTGGACTTGGAAAAAGCTTACGATGGAATTCGCCGAGGGGGGTTTAAAAGACACTTTGATGGAAGCAGGATTTCCACATTTGTTAGTTATGTGTGTTTACCTCAAACTTACAAATCCTCTAGAATGGTGAAGTTTCTCAACTGTTTTGTCCCACACGTGGAGTGAGACAAGGAGATCCCCTTTCACCTTATTTTTTTGTACTGTGTATGGAGCGCTTTGGCCACCTAATTAAGAGGGCAGTTGAAGGAATGAGTGGAGTCGTCTTCTTTTATTGAAGCAAGGGTAAAAAATCTCGCACCTATTTTTTGCTAATGACTTAATCCTATTTTTTTTTAAAGCAGATATAGGTCAAGTTGAATGTGTTAATGATGTTATCAATACTTTTTGTTGTTTCTCTAAATAGAAGATTAATAGAAGTAAGACCCAGATTTTCTTTTCCCATAATACGTTGGAGGAGGTAGCTTGCAATAATACGGAAAAGCTTGGTTTCTCAATAGTGGATGATCTTGGAAATTACCTTGGTATGTCGATATTCCATCAAAAAGTTAGTTCATGAAATTTTGACTTTGTGGTTAACAAGATTTGCATTAAGCTAAGCAGCTGGGAGGCCAAGAATCTTTTAATGGCGGGAAGAATAACTTTGGTGAAATCGGTCCTTTTTTATTTACCTAATTATTTCATGAGTACAACTCATCTCCCACTATCGATTTGCAGGAATATTTATAAGTTAGTTTGATATTTCATTTGGGGTTCAAGTGAGGATTTGAGGAAACCTTCTCTTATGAATTGAGCTGACTGCTGTAGACCTTTAAGCAATGGAGGGCTTGGGATTAGAAGCCTTGTTGATCATAATAAAGTTTTTTTTTTTTGTTAAGACTGGATTTTAACATTATTGCAAATACTAAAGCATTGTGGGTACGTGTGCTGAAAAGCAAGTATAATATCCAATGAGTAATGCCGAATTATATAACAAGAGGATGCTGCTCATTTATTTGGAGGTCTATTATGAAAGTTTGGCCAGATGTGATTAATAATACCTATTGGTTGATTGGCGATGGTCGCTTGGTGAACTTTTGGAATGACATATGGCCTAGAAATATTGGACCACTCAAACCCTTTTTCATAGGCGTTGGTCAACTGGATGATACGCTTAAAGTATGTGACATGACAGATACAGAGGGTAAGTGGGATAGATGTTGGTTAAGTTCTCTGCTTCCTAACCATGTACCTTGTCACATTGCAACTATACTCCTTGTATAGATGTAGGAGCTAGCCGAGTCAGCTGGAAATGGTCGACTAGTGATGTGTTCTCTTTGGGGGAAATTATAAGAACTTTTCTAAATTTAGCAATTTTGATCCTAATGTGAAATGGGAGTTAGTTTGGAAAAGTAAAGCTTTGCAATGAGTTCGGGTATTTCTATGTCTGCTATGGCAGAGTCGGATTTTGAAAAATGGTGAACGTGCAACACCCTCAACGCTGCCTAAGAGTTTTGGCTAAGTTAAGGGCGTTACATTGATCATCGAAGTGATCCGGTAAAGCCATTCTTTTGCTTAGCCATTCATTAATCAAATCGACTTTACTTAGTAATCCAATTACAACATTATTAATGTAAAGTTTTGAGAAAAACAGTTAAAACTTAAAAAAACTTTTCAAAACTGTAGTATTTTGGAAAGCAGCGAAAAACATGATTAAAAAGAATAGTTTTCTAAACCAATTAACATGGAATTATCAAAGTATTAACTAAGTGCCATGCTTAAAAATTTATAAGCTAAATAATCCCAAACCACAATTATAAAAGCAATAAATAATTAATAATTCACAACCCGATAAATAAACCAATAAAATGATTAAGGAAAGCTTTAATGGAAACTTTTAAATAATAAGGAAAAATGAGGTGCTAGTCCTAGGTTCCTCCGATGCCATTCTAAGTCCTAGTTTTCTGCGTTACTTGAGAGGTAAGGAAAATGGAGTGAGCTTATGACAGCTCATTGTGAGTCTAATTTTTAAACCATGATATATAATTGTTCAAACAATAAAGCAATTTATAACATCATAGCAAATTAAGCATAGTGTAAGAAACATTTAGTAAATCAATGCATGTACAGGTTATGATCATGATGCAATGCAATTATAATTTTAAGTTCCCACCCATCCATCCTATCCGCCTTCGAGCATCGCTCGACACTTCAAAACACATATCAATAACTGACCATCTCGGATTTCCCGGTGGCGATGATTGTTCACTTGTCATTCGTGACGATGACTTTTACTACAATAACTTACCATCTTGAGTTGTTCGGTTTCGATGGCCTTTTTAAACTACCATCTCGGTTAACGCTATTTCGATGATATTGTCGCCTACTTTGTGCAACACTAACTTTCGATGTGGACTTGATTTCCACTTTGTCCTCCATACCCAATTTCATGTAATTATGCACATAAACTCAGCATATCATGTTATTTATCAACAATTGATACTATGATTGTCAAGCACATATATCATTTCATACTCTCATCAATGACATGTATTCAAGCACTCATTCATATCAATTTCACATATACAATTTCTTCATACAAACTAAAAAAAACTTGTATCTGTATACTAATATTAGGTTGTTAACATGCTAGTTCGACTAACACACATATATCAGGTTCACATATAGGGTTCGCACATACAAGGTTCGCATAATAGATCACATAAGGCTTCGTGTACTAAATTACATAAGGTTTTACATGAAGGTTCTCATATCGGCTACAGTTCGTCTATCAATTTATAACAGAGTTAGTATGTATACCTATTTATGTAAGGGTTTGCATACTAGATCACATAAGGGTTCGCATACTAAATCACATAAGGTTTTGCTTGAAGGTTCGTATATCAGCTACAGTTTACCTATCAATTTATACAGATTTTGTGTGTATACATGTTTATGTAAGGGTTCTAATGAAATTAGAGATGAATACTCTAATCTATTAAGGAAAAACTCATTCAAAAGTATGTATTTCTTAGAAATATGTACAACTATGCATACATGAAGGATTGAATCAATTAAAGAAAGGATATCTCTAAATAAAATCCCTAAAAATTAGTTGTAATCTCTAAATTTATACTATTCAATGCTATCAAATAATTAAAGATTCTCAACACTCCCCCTCAAATTGGTGCATAGATGTCTCGCATGCCCAACTTGCAAAGAAGATTATGATAAGTCTTACAATTGAGCCCTTTAGTAAAAACATCAGCCAACTATTTTTCGGATGCTGGATAAGATAGACTTAAGGGACTTAAGGCACCACTGACTACTTTGAGTTATGCTAATGGCCGTTTTGTTGTCACAGTACAAGGTTGATCCATTTTCGTTCAACAACTTTAGCTCTTCCAATACCTTTTGCAGCCATAAAAGCTTACAAACACCTTGAGCCATGGCCCTATATTCTGCCTTTGTGTAACACCCCTTAACCCCAAGCCGTCGCCGAAATAAGATTACGAGGCATTACCGGATATCTCAGATAATTTACAAATAATTCTTAAATAAAAAACAAACATATTATAAAATGATTATAAATTCATATAAATTTATGCTAATTGGCTTCATTCATTTTTTTAAAAAATTTCGACAGTATTTCTGCTTATTTTTACATAAAACCCCCTGCAAATTTCAAAACACAACCAACCCAATTCCATTATTTCAACCAAGGCATTTATATACTTAAATATACTTAAATCTTACTTGACATAATGTCTTAAGAACTTAATTAATAAAAACCCAATTATCTTTTCTAATCAGCTCGTAAAACTATTCAAACCATTTTAGTTCACTATTAATGCCATAAACAATTTCTATTATTTCACCACTTAAATCATCAAATCACCTAATATCTTACTTTACAACAAAATTATATAACATACCAAAATAACCATTATAATCCTTATGTACATGCCACTTTCACTTAAGGAAGAAAACATCACCAAAATCTTTATGCTGGAGTCGGGATTGATCTGGATGCTGAACCAGAACCTTTGATTTCTATCGACTTGCGCACGGAAACAACCGTACGCTGAGTATTCGAACTCAGTGGTATTACCATAATTCAAATTATAATAATAACAATAAAACATAGTCATCAAACATATCATGCACAAATCATACATACAAGTTTAAACTCAAATTTCGTAATACAACAATAACAATTTATCAATTAATATCATATATCCACAATTTGAGCTTTGAACATATCATGAACCTTAGATTCATTTCTCAATCTCATATCACATTTCAATTCACAATTCAACTTTTCATTTCATTTCAATAGCTCGATTGATCAACTCATTCAGTTTATCATTTTATTATTTACCCTATTAACAAAACTCGGACTTTGGCGGATACACGGATCCAACCAAACACTCCAGTATGGCACCTAGTGCCTCATCGGATAGTTCGAAGCAATAGTTGACACCCAATGTCTTATCAGCAAAGCCGAAGAAAGTTGGTACCTAGTACCTCATCGAATCTATCCGAAGAAATATAGTGACACCCAGTGTCTCATCGGCTCGAGGTCGAAGTATCCCTGAACTCTTCCAATCCTATGGCATGCCAACTATATCCGACTCGGCCCGACTAGTTAATAGGGTATTTAAATCACATATAACCCCAATTCAATCACAATTTCTCACATTTTCAATTCAGTCATTTTTCCACCTTTCAATCAATAATTAATCCACAAATTCACACATTTTCACAACTTAATACATTTCCATTCAATTTAATATCAGTCACAATTCGATTCAAATTCACTTCCTGCTTTCAATCAACAAACAATTCAAATATTAATTCATATCAATTATTCAATTTAATTCCCACCTATCTTAATAATAATAATAATAATAATACTTACCTCATATTTCATTTACCAAACACATAAATTAAAATTTAACATTTAATAATAAATAACTTAAATTATAGTAATACAAACCGTGATTTTCTCGAGTTTACTCCTCGATAATCTTCTCTTTTCCCTTCCGTGCCGATGCTTCTGGTTCTTTGCTAGCTACGAAAATAATAATAATAATTTACACTATTAATTTCAGCACTAATTATGATAAATAATTGAATTTCTATTCAATTTATTCCTTATTCTCAATTTAATCCTAACTAAGTCCACTTACTTTCCTAATTCAATTCACACTCTATTTCTATTCAAATTTCATCCAAACTCAAATGTAACTATTAATATTTCAGCATATTTTCCTAATTTTTAATTTCCCTCAATTTAGTCCCTAAAACATAAAACTTATAGTTTCTTTTACAATTTAATCCCTTTATCAATTCTAACTTAAAATTCATTCAATTAATCCCTAATTCAACAATTTATTCAACATGAACCATGCTTAAAAACCTGTGAACTTACAAAATATCAACTTAATTCCATCAAAACTTTGTTTTAAAGCTTCTAAATCATCAAAACTAAATAAAAAGGGCTCAATTGACTTACCAATCAAAGCTTTAAACCTTAAACCTTTAGTTTTTCCTTTTTCTTTTCTTTCTTTCTTTTTCCTGCTCTGTTTCGAATGCCTCTGTTTCTTTCTTTTCTCTTTTTCTTTTTTTTGTTTTTATTTCTTTTTATTATTTACTTTATATTATTTTAACATTTAACTAATATAGATATTTTTATTAATATAATATAATAATTTCACATATAATCTATAAATACCTTTACTTAAAATTTAAGAAAATATAACATTATAATACAAGTGTTTAAATACATGTTTTACACATGTACTAATTTTATTGCCATACATTTGTCACCATCTTATTTATTTCACAATATTATATAATAATAATAATAATAACATATTTTAACACATAAAAATATTAGATTTTTTATGCTTATGCTGCCTCAAATTTGGCAATTGGCATAATTTCCTATTTAATCCCCTTTATTTTATTTTAATCTATAATTAAACTTTCACTTCTATTGTAATTTAATCCTTTTTGCTAATTACTCTTAATTAAGCTAAATTCACCTATCTAAAACCTAATTAAACACACAACTAGTCTAGTAAATATTTCTAATAATTATTTTTGAACTCAATTTACTAAGACGGAGGCCCGATATTATACTTTTCCGATGCCCGTGAATTTTGGGTCATTACACTTTGCACTTGGTCGAGCCACAACATTTTGTTTCTTGCTCCTCCAAACGACTAAGTTTCCTTCCACAATAGTATAATACTTGTTGTAGACCTTCTGTCATCAAGAGAGCTAGCCCAATCTGCATCTATAAATACTTCTATCTTGAGATGACTATTTTAGATAATGGAATACCTTTGCTCGGTGCATACTTTAAATAGCACAAAATTCACAATACTGCCTGCGTATGGGCTTCACGAGGATCAAGCATAAACTAGCTTACCAAACTAACTGCATAGGATATATCAGATCAGTATGAGCGAGATAAATCAATAGTCCGACTAGTCTTTGATATCTCCCTTTATCCATCATTTCACCAAACCCTGCTTGTAACTTGTAATTACTCTCAATAGGTGATTCTGCTGGTTTGCAAACTAACATGTCAGTCTCTGTCAGAAGATCTAAGATATACTTTCTTTCATAAATAAAGATTCCCTCTTTTGATCTAGCCACTTTTATTCTGAGGAAATATTGTAACTTTCCAAAGTCTTTGATTTCGAATTCCTAAGCCAATTGCTTCTTAAGGCGAACCATTACTTTTTCGATAGCTAAACGAAACCATAGCCTTGCTAAATCTGTTAAACTAGGCTCTAGGAGATTGCTTTAGTCCATATAGGGCCTTTTTCAGTCTACATACCTTCTCTTGAGTATCTTTATTCTCGAATCCTTGAGGAAATTTCATATACACTTCTTTTTCCAGGTCTCCATGTAAGAAGGCATTCTTTACATCAAATTACTGTAAGTCCCAATCGAGATTTGCTGTACATGATAGAAGGATCCTAATCGTGTTCAATTTAGCAACTTGAGCAAATGTTTCTTGATAATCCACTCCATATGTCTGAGTGAATCCTTGCGCTACTAATCTGACTTTGAGTCTTTCAATTGAACCATCAGCCTTATACTTGATAGTAAACACTTATTGGCAACCAACCATTTTCTACCCCTTAGGAAGATTAACCAGTTCTCATGTCTCATTTTTTGCTAAAGTCCCTATTTCTTCAATCATAGTCTTTTTCCATCTTAGGTCAATGATATCTTCTCTCCAATCCTGTGGAGCGGGCATAGAGAACAAAGACAAAGCAAAAGCTCTATAGGATAGGGATAATGAACCATAAAAGACAAAGTTAGAGATCAGATGTAAAGTGCAAGTTCTAACACCTTTTCATTGGGCTATTGGTAATTCTAAATCATTAGAAAACTCAGGTAATGAAGACTCACCTGACAGTGAAGAGTCAGGGCATAAAGTAGATTATATGATAGTGTCTTCTTTCTTGATTTTCCTATGTATGTACTTAATCAGGCCTATCCAAAAATCGTCCACTAGTCTTCTCTTGAACCAAAGTCTCTGATGTAACTAAATTCTCACTCGAAAGGGGAACGTAATAGGTTGTCATCTCTTCTTTTTCAATTACCTTCTCTAAAGAGATAGTTGTGATGAAAAAAGTAGGGTTCATCTTCACGAAATGTTACATCCATACTTACATAATACTTTCTAGATGACGGATGATAACATTTGTAACCCATCTATGTGGGAAAGTATCCAATGAAAACACATTTAACTACTCGAGGATCCAGTTTACTCCCATGCCGAAGATGAATGAAGCAAACATAACCAAACACCTTCAGTGAAACTGGGTCATCCATTTTGCGCTATAAAGTTTCTATGGGACTTTTAAAATCAAGGACTCGAAGAGGTATCCGATTAATGAGATAAGCAGTAACCAAAATCGCATCCCCCTAGTAAGGTTTTGGGAGGTTCATAATGAACATAAGTGATCTAGCAACCTCCAAAATATGTCGATTTTTCTTTTTGGCAACATCATTCTGAGCACTTGTACCTGGACAACTGGTTTGATAAAAAATCCCATATGATTCTAAATAATCATTAAAGCTATACTCGGTTCCATTATCAGTTCGTAAAATCTTAACTTAGCATCAAACTGAGTAATAATCAATTTATGAAAAGAATGGAAACACTAGAAAACATCACTTTTGGATTTAATAAAAATACCCACATCATCCAATTGCAACAGTCAATAAATGTAACAGACCAATGATTACCAGATAAATAAGTAAGATGAGTAGGGCTCCAAACATCCAAATGAATAATCTAAAAAGGAACAGTACTTCTATTATTACGTAAAAGATAATTGTTTCTTGTATGCTTAGCAAAGTCATAGGCATCACAAACTAAAGAGTCTAACTGAGTTCTTGAAAACAAAGTGGGAAACATTTTGGCAAGAACAATAAATGATGAATGTCCTAATTGTTTATGCCATTGAATTATCTCTCAACTGACATCTTTATTATCTCCAAATAAGGCTTGAGACATATTGGGCGATCGATCTTGAAGATATAAGCCATCACACAATCTACCACTGCCAATCATCTTCCCTGTCTAGAGGTCCTGAAAGACACAGTGATCAAGAAAGAATTCAAGTTTACAATTTAAGGCTTTAGTGATAGTACTAACAGATAAAAGATTAACCTGGAATTTAGGAACATGTAGGACAGATGATAAAGTGAGATTGGGAGTACAAAGAATAGAACCTGTTCTAAAGACAAAGGCAAGGGAACCATCAGCTATTTGCAACTATCTTTAGATAGACAAGTAGTATAGTTAAATAAGCTTTTGTTTGACCTTATCATATGTCTATTCACACCAAAATCAATAATCCAAGATTCAAAAGTAGATGGAGCATTTAAAATAGTACCTGATTTCGCATGATTAGACTTGGAATCGAGGTAGAGTCCAATTGATTTCAAAAGGCTTCAGAGATGTTGAATATCATCCTAGGTAAAACTCCCAACAGAAGTGGACTTGTCCTTTGTTGTCACAGAGTTTGACAAATTTTCCTAAGGCCGAGAATTACCCCCTCGTTTTCCACCATGAACTCGAGTAGGGCGACCATGCAACTTCCAACACGAATCTTTAGTGTGTCGAGGCTTCCCACAATATTCACACATCAAGTGATCTTTGTCAAACTTACCACCCGATGGACCATCTTGGTTAGCAATGAGGCTAGCTTTCTCAATAGGTGGATTATAAAGCATAACAACACGACGACTCTCCTCCTATTGTACATAAAAGTCTGCCTCATGGAGAAAAGGGAATGGAGTTTTGCCAAAAACTTGAACCTGAATTTGATCATACTCAGTACTCAACCTAGCCAAGAAATAAAAAATGTGCTCGTTTTCCACCATCTTCTAAAATTTTTCGGCATCATTGGTACAAGATGCTTGAAAATCTTGATAATAATCAAGTTTCTACCACAACCCACTTAATTTAACAAAATATTGAGAAATCATTAGCTCCATTTATTTTGTACCATGGACCTTATTACGAATCTAAAAAATTTACGCATCATTCCCAACACGAGAGTAGGTGAGAGTAGCAACATTCCAAATTTTTTCCGTAGTATCAAGCAGCAAATAGGTTTTGGAAATATTAAGTTGCATAGAGTTGATAAACCATGCCATAACAAGAGAGTTCGTTGAATCCCACTGACTAAATATTGAATCAGTGAGTTTAGGTTTCGACATTATACTGGTGATGTAGCCCTACAAGCCACGAGCCTTGATAAACAGCTAGTAGGAAATTGACCAAGCAAGGTAATTATGTCCATCAAGCTTCACAGAACTAATTTGCAGCGAGGGATTATCGGTTGGAATCATGAGCTTCTCGTCCTTAGACATAATGCTAGAAAAAACTAATAATAAAAAAAGTTGCTTGGAAAATTAGAGAAAGAAACACCCAAAAAGAACACAAAAGAGATCCAAAAAAAAATTTAGCCAAAAAACACCACCACTTATAGGAGAATGACTGGAAGGAAGTAAAGAGTATAGCTATGGCGTTGAAAAAAACACAACATGATAGTTTGCATACTAATTCACATGAGGGTTTGCATATTAAATCATATGAGGGTTCGCACAATATTTTCTAAAGGATCGCATGATAGTTCACCTAGGGTTCACTTAACAGTTCACTTAGGGGTTCACATAATAAATCCATAAGTGTTTGCATTCATAAGGGTTCGCATACATAATGGTTCTCATGCATAAGGGTTCGCATAACTTATTACCCTAATTTTTAATGACTCAATTTATACAAAATGGTTTAAGTTAGATCCCACACTGGGAGGAGAGGGATGAAATTGAAAACCTTAAAATCTTTTGGTTGAATGATGTGATTTAGCAATGGAGAAAAAGAATAGAGAATTTTGAGAGTTTTCTTGAAAAAAAATTCTTAAAAAAATTCTAAGTTTTTAAAAGATTGGCTATTTATAAAATTTCTTCCCTAATTGAAATATGATAAGGAATTATTTTAGAATTAAGGTTGATTTAAATTAAGGAATAATTTTTTAAAAAAAATTTAGATTTGGGCTTGTTTGAAAATTTAGTACTTTATGGGGGTAAAATAAGAAAATAAAATATTTTGACTAAAAATGCACAAGGGGTTTCAAACTTGGGACCAAATGGAAAGCTAAGTCTTTACTACTAAACCAACAAGCTTATTATTGTCATAAGCCTTTAAGAAATTGCTTTTAAGGGTTTTGGCCAAATATTAGGGGAATTTGAAAAAAAAACAACAAATGGTTGCAATTAAGGGAGTTTAAACCGATGACCTCTAAGGATAGGGGAATAACACTTAACCACCAAGCCTAAGGCTCATTTCTTATTAATTCCTTAACAACAGTAATTTTTATGGCATTCTAATGTTGCTTACCCTATTCTTATTATACTTTAAAATCTAAATTTTATCATTATTTCTTCTAGCCCTAATTTTGGGATGTGACAGAATGAGCTAGAAGGCACATGACTGAGGCAGCACACGGTCCTCAATGTGGAATCCACTGGAATCAAGCATTCATGCTCTATGTGACAATGGATTCTCGAGAGCGGTGTGGAAGGTGGTAGTCCTTAATTCAGTAAGGAACACATTTTTTTTTGCTAATCTAAAGGATTAGTTAGTTTGGAACTTGATGAACCAAGGGAGAATTGAGGATAATGAGAAGGAGTGGCCAACCTTGTTTGCAATAATGTGTTGGCTTATTCAAAAAAGTTGCAACGATTTTATTTTTAAATAACATCCATAACAATATTGATGATGTTGTTAGAATAGGTGTGGCTTGGGCTACAAGCTTTGAGAATTCAAAGTCAGGTGAAGTCTATCGTGTCCAAAGAGTGAGAGGTGAACGATGGATGATACCAAAGAGAAGGTGGATTAAGCTAAATACTGATAGAGCAATCTCGGTCTCTAATGGGTCTGCTTTGATTGGAGGGGTCTTTTAGGACCATTGTGCTAAATGGATTTGTGGTTTTACTACGCAAATTGGAGATGAATCAATGTTCAAGGTTGAAGTAAGAGTCCTTTTAGAAGGCCTAAAAGTAGCATGGGATTCTAACTTTAGACAGTTAAAAGTGGAGTGTGATAATACTTTGGTAGTGGAAACTATTTTAGCTGGCGGCATGACAAATATTAGGATGTTGGAGCTATGATTGATTCATCATTTCTTGAGTCGTGATTGGAGAATACGTTTTCGACATATTCTTAAGGACCACAATAAAACTGCTGATCATATGGCTAAAATTGCAAGTTTAAATTACAATTAGATGCAAATTTTTTTACTGAAGCCCGATTTTGACAGAAAAGTTACTCAAGTCAGATATTGGCTACTTGGTTGATATCACTTAATAGTAGATTGTTTAAATATAATCACTTTTATATTGTTTTCTTTAAAAAATCAATATAAATTTAATGATGTTTAGTCATATTAATTAATATTGGATGTAATGATAAATATATTACACTCCTAATAAGAAAAGCATGTTCAAATTTAAAATGACTAATATATAGTTTGTCCTCTGAATTTGTCTGACACTAGGGGTGAGCAAAACTCGATTTGACTCGAAAAAATTGAAAAAAATTTTGAATTTTGAGTTAAACGAATCGAGTTATTCGAATCAACTCGAATTTTTTTTTTAAATTTCGAGTTCGAATCGAGTTGAGTTTTCGAATTCGAATAACTCGAATAATTCGAATATTAAACTATAATATTTTACATTTTTACCCCAAACTCCCAAACCTTTTTACTTTTCCCTCAAAACTTTTACTCCTTCCCACTTTCCCCCCAAAACTTTTACTCCCCTCCCCTCTCAACCCCCAATCTGCCCAAAATCCATTTCCCAAAACCCTGAAACCTTTTATTTTCTCCCAAAATTTTTACTCCCAAAAACCCTGAAAACCTTTTATTTTCTCCCAAAATTTTTACTCCCTCTCACTTTTCCCCTAAAACTTTTATCCCATTCCCATCCCACCTCTTATCTACCCCAAACCCTCCCCCCTCCAATTTTTTTTAAATATTTTCCCTCCAAAATTTTACTCCCCCTATTTACTTTCCCTCAAACTTTTATTCCCCAAAACTTTTTATTTTCCCCCTAAACTTTTACTTCTCACCCTTTACTCTCAAATAAAAAAATTAAAATTATCCAAAAAAATCACTAAACATAAATAGTAATAATTTTATTTATATCTACTATTTATATTATTAAATTCAATTTCACATTTTATATTATTTATATTATTGAATTGTTTAGTCATATTGAATATTTATATTAAAATTGAATTATTAATTATGCCATAAAATATTCGTGTTAAAATTTATATTGGTATCAATTTCACATTTTATTTTTAAAATAACTTTTATTAAAAAAATCATATTTTTACATTTAATATATTTTTTAATTCTAAAATACATAGTGACAAGAATCTGAAGATAATTGAAACAACTAAGTAAGCAAAGAAGCTAACCAGTATATAAAAAATTAATAAATAAATTATGAGGTGATGAAAGTTAATAAAAATTTTGATTAAGGTGGACAAATTTTATTATGATGGGTGACAGTGGTTACAAGGACCCAAAATTATTTTTTAAAATTTAACTCGAACAAATATATTCGATTCGATTCGATTCGATTCAAATTCCATCTCACTTGACTTGATTTGAGAAAACTTCAAATAAAGTTAGGATGATAAAATGAGATTCGAAAACTCGATTAACTCGAAAATTTTTTATTCGATTCGATTCGATCGAATGCTCACCCCTATGTGACACTAATGACTAATCTTATAGTGACACATGTCAGCTTCTCAGTATGACATGTAGCAGACATAAATTAAAAAGTTTAAAAAATTTTAAAATATATAAATTAATTTTAAAAAATATAATTTTGGGGGGCAAGTTCATGTACCAACTAATATATTATTTTGGAAACTTTATATACTAGCTAAATATTTTTGGACAAATTTAGAGAGAAAATAAAACAATATATTTAACCATTATTATTTAACCATTTAGAGAGAGAAAAAAAATTGAAAATAATATATTTATTAATTAAAAATAAAACAACATAAAATAAAAATTACAAATCTGTATAGAAGAGAAATTAAACTTGAGACTTAAAGATGAAATCGTTATTATTTAACTATTTAATCAAGAGAGCTAGGACGTGAAAAATATTAATTAAAAATAAAAAAACTTAAAACAACATGAAATAAAAAATACAAATGTGAGTAAAACAAGAATTGAACTTGAGATTTAAGAACAAAACTACTAATATTTAACTGTCTAATCAGAAACTAATTATGTTAAAAAAGTAAAAAATTATGGCTTAAAGATCCTGGTAACTGTGTAAAAAGCGAGTCAACATTTTCATGCACTCTCTCTAAAAACAACATATTTCTTTACATTTTCAAAAGATCGAGCTATTTAATCAATTACTTTTTTTTATATATGGCATATTTAGCCGACTAGGAGTTGCGCATATATGGACGCACATAGTAGACTTGACTTATTATTGAAAAAAACAACATTATTGAAAAGTGATAAATTTTAAAATTATACATGAATTTTGTTTTAATATGTAATTGTATACATGAACTTTAATTTGGTGCAATTTATACATGGAAAACTTTAATTGCGGTTGAAATATATACAAACTTTAATTTTGATTTAATAATACACATTTAAATAAATAAATACATCAATTTATTTTTATATTAAATAAATATAATTATTTATGAATGCAATATATAAACATAAAATGACGTTATATCAATAATTATGTTAATAATTTACAAAAATAAGATAAAATCAAAATTTCTTATATAAAATTATACAAAATAAAAATTTATATATAAAATTACACATTAAATTATAATTTATATATAATTTTGAAATTTATTCCCACCAACTTTGAGGGCAAAATACCATAAAAAGCTTTTTTTTTTAAAATTTACCGAAATGGGCTCGGTATTTTATTATTTACCGGAATGACCATTTTTCCTCGAAAGCGCGTCCACGTCAGCGCGATGTCAGGTGACGTGGTAGAAAATCGCGTCCCTGAAGGCGCGTTTTGCTTACGTGGATGGAAATTGCTCCCTCAAGGGCGCGTTTTGTTGCCACGTAAGCGCTCCCTTGGGGACGCGTTTTGCCCGCACATGAACAGTAGCAACGGCTACTTTTTGACCGTTGGTGACCCCTTAACGGTAAAAAAAAACTATAAAAACCCCCCACCTTCATTTTTTTCACAACTAAATCATTTCTCTCAATTTTTCTCTAATATTCTCTCAAATTCCTCTCAAATTTCTATTTAAAAGAGCTTCAAATTTTAATTATTTTTAAAATAGTTTTAAAATTTATTTTTTTGAAGTTTTTTTAAATCATAAAAATTTGTACCAATTTAGCAATGGTTGGGGAATTGATTCGTCTTGATGACAAGCATATATCCGTGGAACAAATGAAAAAGTAAGTGTTAAATTTAATTTTTAATTATTATTTAAGATTTTTTATTTATGTAATTTTAAATAATTATTATTTTATTATTTGTTATAAAAGTCTGTAGATCGGATATTGCAATGTTATATCCGCAATATGCATTGTCCTCCATCATCGTTGGTAGAGAATTACCTGCGGGAGGCGGGTTTTTGGCACATGGCAACGACCGGCCGGGGATGCAAGTTGGACCGAAACTCATCAGTGCATTGGGGAGACCTGAGACGCACACATTCCATCTTCGATGTGGAGAGTGCACTATCACTTTGGAAGATGTCAATTTGCAATTGGGTTACCAGTGGACGGGTACGCAGTCACCTGGTTTGTTCAATCTGGTGATTGGGAGCGGTATGCTACGAGCTGTTGGGCACTATTCCGGAGAATATTAACGGAGGTCGAATTGAGATGGGCTGGTTACGAGACACATTCCCGGATTCAGATGATGATTCAACCGAAATAGAAGAATCCGATATACTCGGGCATACATTATTCAGATAATTGGAGGTTATCTGATGCTGAACTTGTCACGAAACCTCGTGCATTTAAGATGGCTGCTGAAACTCGTTGATTTTCGAGCAGCTAATGAATTTAGCTGGGGGTTTACCGTGTTGGCAACATTGTACCGGGAGATGTGCGGGGCGACGCGACCGAATAAAGCAAAAATCGGAGGTTGCTTGTCACTACTGCAGTAATGGGCACGGTTTCGCTTTCCATTTTTACATCATCAAGTGACCACCCGTATACATTCCCACTTATAACGAGGTAAATTTATATTAGATTTTATAATTATTACGTGGATTTAAAATATAATCGATGCTAAAAATTTATTCAATTAGGTGAACCATCCGGCAGTTATGCTCGATTACCTACCTCTCTTGAAGATATACGCTTTTATTGGACCAACGATTGGAAGCACAAGTAAGTATAAATAAAATAGATATTTCCATAATGAGATAGTCGATTGGTATTTAATATTAGTACATAACTAATATTTCCATCATGGTCATATAGTTTGAATGGACACCATAGGATCGATAATTCGGGCAGTAAGTCCGGATGAGTACTTCCAAATCGAAACGGTTGACATGTGAAAGTCTCATTGGTCAACTTTATGACTGTGGAAATGCACCAGTCGACAGAGTATTACGAAAATTTGGATTCACAACCGATTCCGGCACTAGGTTGAATGATATTACAAAATCGATCTACGTATGCATACGGATGGCCGAGTTGGTCACACGCATCAATGTAGGAAGATCGGTGACTATATACCTATCGGAACCGACATGTTCCAGATTGGTTTCCGAATAATCATGGTTAGGATCATGGGAAGATTTACTTCGCCAGAGAAAGCACGACAATGTGTGTCAAAGGAACGACGTGGCACTTTAATCCATGAAAGGACGACGCGCAGCCATTAACGAGGCCCATAAATTTCATCCGGCCCATCATCAGCCCCAAACTTCTCAGGCCCAGCAACAGCACCGACACAGTCACCCAACCAGCAGTTCAAACCGATGATACCCATGACACAACCTTTTCATGATGCCAGTGGGTATCAGCTTTATGGTCCTACCCTTTATGTTTCTTTCTAGCCCTGTAGTTGAGTCATGCGATCAATTCTGCCTATTT
>NC_053438.1:23710235-23747073 GCF_007990345.1 Gossypium hirsutum | reverse complement strand
ATACTATTAATTTCAGCACTAATGATAATAATATTCTATTCAATTTATTCTTATTCTCATTTATCCTAACTAGTCCACTTACTTTCCTAATTCAATTCACACTCTATTCTATTCAATTTCATCCAAACTCAATGTAACTATTAATATTTCAGCATATTTTCCTAATTTTTAATTTCCCTCAATTTAGTCCCTAAAACATAAAACTTATAGTTTCTTTTACAATTTAATCCTTTATCAATTCTAACTTAAAATTCATTCAATTAATCCCTAATTCAACATTTATTCAACATGAACCATGCTTAAAAACCTGTGAACTTACAAAATATCAACTTAATTCCATCAAAACTTTGTTTTAAAGCTTCTAAATCATCAAAACTAAATAAAAAGGGCTCAATTGACTTACCAATCAAGCTTTAAACCTTAAACCTTTAGTTTTTCCTTTTTCTTTTCTTTCTTTCTTTTTCCTGCTCTGTTTCGAATGCCTCTGTTTCTTTCTTTTCTCTTTTTCTTTTGTTTTGTTTTTATTTCTTTTTATTATTTACTTTATATTATTTAACATTTAACTAATATAGATATTTTTATTAATATAATATAATAATTTCACATATAATCTATAATACTTTACTTAAAATTTAAGAAAATATACATTATAATACAAGTGTTTAAATACATGTTTTACACATGTACTAATTTTATTGCCATACATTTGTCACCATCTTATTTATTTCACAATATTATAATAATAATAATAATAACATATTTTAACACATAAAAATATTAGATTTTTTATGCTTATGCTGCCTCAAATTTGGCAATTGGCATAATTTCCTATTTAATCCCCTTTATTTTATTTTAATCTATAATTAAACTTTCACTTCTATTGTAATTTAATCCTTTTTGCTAATTACTCTTAATTAAGCTAAATTCACCTATCTAAACCTAATTAAACACACAACTAGTCTAGTAAATATTCTAATAATTATTTTTGAACTCAATTTACTAAGACGGAGGCCCGATATTATACTTTCCGATGCCCGTGAATTTTGGGTCATTACACTTTGCACTTGGTCGAGCCACAACATTTTGTTTCTTGCTCCTCCAAACGACTAAGTTTCCTTCCACAATAGTATAATACTTGTTGTAGACCTTCTGTCATCAAGAGAGCTAGCCCAATCTGCATCTATAAATACTTCTATCTTGAGATGACTATTTTAGATAATGGAATACCTTTGCTCGGTGCATACTTTAAATAGCACAAAATTCACAATACTGCCTGCGTATGGGCTTCACGAGGATCAAGCATAAACTAGCTTACCAAACTAACTGCATAGGATATATCAGATCGAGTATGAGCGAGATAAATCAATAGTCCGACTAGTCTTTGATATCTCCCTTTATCCATCATTTCACCAAACCCTGCTTGTAACTTGTAATTACTCTCAATAGGTGATTCTACTGGTTTGCAAACTAACATGTCAGTCTCTATCAGAAGATCTAAGATATACTTTCTTTCATAAATAAAGATTCCCTCTTTTGATCTAGCCACTTTTATTCTGAGGAAATATTGTAACTTTCCAAAGTCTTTGATTTCGAATTCCTAAGCCAATTGCTTCTTAAGGCGAACCATTACTTTTTCGATAGCTAAACGAAACCATAGCCTTGCTAAATCTGTTAAACTAGGCTCTAGGAGATTGCTTTAGTCCATATAGGGCCTTTTTCAGTCTACATACCTTCTCTTGAGTATCTTATTCTCGAATCCTTGAGGAAATTTCATATACACTTCTTTTTCCAGGTCTCCATGTAAGAAGGCATTCTTACATCAAATTACTGTAAGTCCCAATCGAGATTTGCTGTACATGATAGAAGGATCCTAATCGTGTTCAATTTAGCAACTTGAGCAAATGTTTCTTGATAATCCACTCCATATGTCTGAGTGAATCCTTGCGCTACTAATCTGACTTTGAGTCTTTCAATTGAACCATCAGCCTTATACTTGATAGTAAACACTTATTGGCAACCAACCATTTTCTACCCTTAGGAAGATTAACCAGTTCTCATGTCTCATTTTTTGCTAAAGTCCCTATTTCTTCAATCATATTCTTTTCCATCTTAGATCAATGATATCTTCTCTCCAATCCTGTGGAGCGGGCATAGAGAACAAAGACAAAGCAAAAGCTCTATAGGATAGGGATAATGAACCATAAAGACAAAGTTAGAGATCAGATGTAAAGTGCAAGTTCTAACACCTTTTCATTGGGCTATTGGTAATTCTAAATCATTAGAAAACTCAGGTAATGAAGACTCACCTGACAGTGAAGAGTCAGGGCATAAGTAGATTATATGATAGTGTCTTCTTTCTTGATTTTCCTAGTGTATGTACTTAATCAGGCCTATCCAAAAATCGTCCACTAGTCTTCTCTTGAACCAAAGTCTCTGATGTAACTAATTCTCACTCGAAGGAACGTAATAGGTTGTCATCTCTTCTTTTTCAATTACCTTCTCTAAGAGATAGTTGTGATGAAAAAAGTAGGGTTCATCTTCACGAAATGCTACATCCATACTTACATAATACTTTCTAGATGACGGATGATAACATTTGTAACCCATCTATGTGGGAAGTATCCAATGAAAACATATTTAACTACTCGATGATCCAGTTTACTCCCATGCGAAGATGAATGATGCAAACATAACAAACACTTCAGTGAAACTGGGTCATCCATTTTGCGCTATAAAGTTTCTATGGGACTTTTAAATCAAGGACTCGAAGAGGTATCCGATTAATGAGATAAGCAGTAACCAAAATCGCATCCCCCTAGTAAGGTTTTGGGAGGTTCATAATGAACATAAGTGATCTAGCAACCTCCAAAATATGTCGATTTTTCTTTTCGGCAACATCATTCTGAGCACTTGTACCTGGACAACTGGTTTGATAAAAATCCTATATGATTCTAAATAATCATTAAGCTATACTCGGTTCCATTATCAGTTCGTAAATCTTAACTTAGCATCAAACTGAGTAATAATCAATTTATGAAAAGAATAGAAACACGAGAAACATCACTTTTGGATTTAATAAAAATACCCACATCATCCAATTGCAACAGTCAATAAATGTAACAGACCAATGATTACCAGATAAATAGTAAGATGAGTAGGGCTCCAAACATCCAAATGAATAATCTAAAAAGGAACAGTACTTCTATTATTACGTAAAAGATAATTGTTTCTTGTATGCTTAGCAAAGTCATAGGCATCACAAACTAAAGAGTCTAACTGAGTTCTTGAAACAAAGTGGGAAACATTTTGGCAAGAACAATAAATGATGAATGTCCTAATTGCTTATGCCATTGAATTATCTCTCGACTGACATCTTTATTATCTCCAAATAAGGCTTGAGACATATTGGGCGATCGATCTTGAAGATATAAGCCATCACACAATCTACCACTGCCAATCATCTTCCCTGTCTAGAGGTCCTGAAAGACACAGTGATCAAGAAAGAATTCAAGTTTACAATTTAAGGCTTTAGTGATAGTACTAACAGATAAAAGATTAACCTGGAATTTAGGAACATGTAGGACAGATGATAAAGTGAGATTGGGAGTACAAAGAATAGAACCTGTTCTAAAGACAAAGGCAAGGGAGCCATCAGCTATTTGCAACTATCTTTAGATAGACAAGTAGTATAGTTAAATAAGCTTTTGTTTGACCTTATCATATGTCTATTCACACCAAATCAATAATCCAAGATTCAAAAGTAGATGGAGCATTTAAAATAGTACCTGATTTCGCATGATTAGACTTGGAATCGAGGTAGAGTCCAATTGATTTCAAAAGGCTTCAGAGATGTTGAATATCATCCTAGGTAAAACTCCCAACAGAAGTGGACTTGTCCTTTGTTGTCACAGAGTTTGACAAATTTTCCTAAGGCCGAGAATTACCCCCTCGTTTTCCACCATGAACTCGAGTAGGGCGACCATGCAACTTCCAACACGAATCTTTAGTGTGTCGAGGCTTCCCACAATATTCACACATCAAGTGATCTTTGTCAAACTTACCACCCGATGGACCATCTTGGTTAGCAATGAGGCCAGCTTTCTCAATAGGTGGATTATAAAGCATAACAACACGACGATTCTCCTCCTGTTGTACATAAAGTCTGCCTCATGGAGAAAAGGGAATGGAGTTTTGCCAAAAACTTGAACCTGAATTTGATCATACTCAGTACTCAACCTAGCCAAGAAATAAAAAATGTGCTCGTTTTCCACCATCTTCTAAAATTTTTCGACATCATTGGTACAAGATGCTTGAAACTCTTGATAATAATCAAGTTTCTACCACAACCCACTTAATTTAACAAAATATTGAGAAATCATTAGCTCCATTTATTTTGTACCATGGACCTTATTACGAATCTAAAAATTTACGCATCATTCCCAACACGAGAGTAGGTGAGAGTAGCAACATTCCAAATTTTTTCCGTAGTATCAAGCAGCAAATAGGTTTTGGAAATATTAAGTTGCATAGAGTTGATAAACCATGCCATAACAAGAGAGTTCGTTGAATCCCACTGACTAAATATTGAATCAGTGAGTTTAGGTTTCGACATTATACTGGTGATGTAGCCCTACAAGCCACGAGCCTTGATAAACAGCTAGTAGGAAATTGACCAAGCAAGGTAATTATGTCCATCAAGCTTCACAGAACTAATTTGCAGCGAGGGATTATCGGTTGGAATCATGAGCTTCTCGTCCTTAGACATAATGCTAGAAAAAACTAATAATAAAAAAAGTTGCTTGGAAAATTAGAGAAAGAAACACCCAAAAGAACACAAAAGAGATCCAAAAAAAATTTAGCCAAAAAACACCACCACTTATAGGAGAATGACTGGAAGGAAGTAAAGAGTATAGCTATGGCGTTGAAAAAAACACAACATGATAGTTTGCATACTAATTCACATGAGGGTTTGCATATTAAATCATATGAGGGTTCGCACAATATTTTCTAAAGGATCGCATGATAGTTCACCTAGGGTTCACTTAACAGTTCACTTAGGGGTTCACATAATAAATCCATAAGTGTTTGCATTCATAAGGGTTCGCATACATAATGGTTCTCATGCATAAGGGTTCGCATAACTTATTACCCTAATTTTTAATGACTCAATTTATAAAAATGGTTTAAGTTAGATCCCACACTGGGAGGAGAGGGATGAAATTGAAAACCTTGAAATCTTTTGGTTGAATGATGTGATTTAGCAATGGAGAAAAAGAATAGAGAATTTTGAGAGTTTTCTTGAAAAAAATTCTTAAAAAAATTCTAAGTTTTTAAAAGATTGGCTATTTATAAAATTTCTTCCCTAATTGAAATATGATAAGGAATTATTTTAGAATTGAGGTTGATTTAAATTAAGGAATAATTTTTTAAAAAAATTTAGATTTGGGCTTGTTTGAAATTTAGTACTTTATGGGGTAAATAAGAAAATAAATATTTTGACTAAAATGCACAAAGGGTTTCAAACTTGGGACCAAATGGAAAGCTAAGTCTTTACTACTAAACCAACAAGCTCATTATTGTCATAAGCCTTTAAGAAATTGCTTTTAAGGGTTTTGGCCAAATATTAGGGGAATTTGAAAAAAAAACAACAAATGGTTGCAATTAAGGGAGTTTAAACCGATGACCTCTAAGGATAGGGGAATAATACTTAACCACCAAGCCTAAGGCTCATTTCTTATTAATTCCTTAACAACAGTAATTTTTATGGCATTCTAATGTTGCTTACCCTATTCTTATTATACTTTAAAATCTAAATTTTATCATTATTTCTTCTAGCCCTAATTTTGGGATGTGACAGAATGAGCTAGAAGGCACATGACTGAGGCAGCACACGGTCCTCAATGTGGAATCCACTGGAATCAAGCATTCATGCTCTATGTGACAATGGATTCTCGAGAGCGGTGTGGAAGGTGGTAGTCCTTAATTCAGTAAGGAACACATTTTTTTTTGCTAATCTAAAGGATTAGTTAGTTTGGAACTTGATGAACCAAGGGAGAATTGAGGATAATGAGAAGGAGTGGCCAACCTTGTTTGCAATAATGTGTTGGCTTATTCAAAAAAGTTGCAACGATTTTATTTTTAAATAACATCCATAACAATATTGATGATGTTGTTAGAATAGGTGTGGCTTGGGCTACAAGCTTTGAGAATTCAAAGTCAGATGAAGTCTATCGTGTCCAAAGAGTGAGAGGTGAACGATGGATGATACCAAAGAGAATGTGGATTAAGCTAAATACTGATAGAGCAATCTCGGTCTCTAATGGGTCTGCTTTGATTGGAGGGGTCTTTTAGGACCATTGTGCTAAATGGATTTGTGGTTTTACTACGCAAATTGGAGATGAATCAATGTTCAAGGTTGAAGTAAGAGTCCTTTTAGAAGGCCTAAAAGTAGCATGGGATTCTAACTTTAGACAGTTAAAAGTGGAGTGTGATAATACTTTGGTAGTGGAAACTATTTTAGCTGGCGGCATGACAAATATTAGGATGTTGGAGCTATGATTGATTCATCATTTCTTGAGTCGTGATTGGAGAATACGTTTTCGACATATTCTTAAGGACCACAATAAAACTGCTGATCATATGGCTAAAATTGCAAGTTTAAATTACAATTAGATGCAAATTTTTTTACTGAAGCCCGATTTTGACAGAAAAGTTACTCAAGTCAGATATTGGCTACTTGGTTGATATCACTTAATAGTAGATTGTTTAAATATAATCACTTTTATATTGTTTTCTTTAAAAAATCAATATAATTTAATGATGTTTAGTCATATTAATTAATATTGGATGTAATGATAAATATATTACACTCCTAATAAGAAAAGCATGTTCGAAATTTAAAATGACTAATATATAGTTTGTCCTCTGAATTTGTCTGACACTAGGGGTGAGCAAAACTCGATTTGACTCGAAAAAATTGAAAAAAATTTTGAATTTTGAGTTAAACGAATCGAGTTATTCGAATCAACTCGAATTTTTTTTTTAAATTTCGAGTTCGAATCGAGTTGAGTTTTCGAATTCGAATAACTCGAATAATTCGAATATCAAACTATAATATTTTACATTTTTACCCCAAACTCCCAAACCTTTTTACTTTTCCCTCAAAACTTTTACTCCTTCTCACTTTCCCCCCAAAACTTTTACTCCCCTCCCCTCTCAACCCCCCAATCTGCCCAAAATCCATTTCCCAAAAACCCTGAAAACCTTTTATTTTCTCCCAAATTTTTACTCCCAAAAATCCTGAAAGCTTTTATTTTTTCCCAAAATTTTTACTCTCTCTCACTTTTCCCCTAAAACTTTTATCCCATTCCCATCCCACCTCTTATCTACCCCAAACCCTCCCCCCTCCAATTTTTTTTAAATATTTTCCCTCCAAAACTTTTTATTTTCCCCCTAAACTTTTACTTCTCACCCTTTACTCTCAAATAAAAAATTAAAATTATCCAAAAAAAATCACTAAACATAAATAGTAATAATTTTATTTATATCTACTATTTATATTATTAAATTCAATTTCACATTTTATATTATTTATATTATTGAATTGTTTAGTCATATTGAATATTTATATTAAAATTGAATTATTAATTATGCCATAAAATATTCGTGTTAAAATTTATATTGGTATCAATTTCACATTTTATTTTTAAAATAACTTTTATTAAAAAAATCATATTTTTACATTTAATATATTTTTTAATTCTAAAATACATAGTGACAAGAATCTGAAGATAATTGAAACAACTAAGTAAGCAAAGAAGCTAACCAGTATATAAAAATTAATAAATAAATTATGAGGTGATGAAAGTTAATAAAAATTTTGATTAAGGTGGACAAATTTTATTATGATGGGTGACAGTGGTTACAAGGACCCAAAATTATTTTTTAAAATTTAACTCGAACAAATATATTCGATTCGATTCGATTCGATTCAAATTCCATCTCACTTGACTTGATTTGAGAAAACTTCAAATAAAGTTAGGATGATAAAATGAGATTCGAAAACTCGATTAACTCGAAAATTTTTTATTCGATTCGATTCGATCGAATGCTCACCCCTATGTGACACTAATGACTAATCTTATAGTGACACATGTCAGCTTCTCAGTATGACATGTAGCAGACATAAATTAAAAAGTTTAAAAAAAATTTAAAATATATAAATTAATTTTAAAAAATATAATTTTGGGGGGCAAGTTCATGTACCAACTAATATATTATTTTGGAAACTTTATATACTAGCTAAATATTTTTGGACAAATTTAGAGAGAAAATAAAACAATATATTTAACCATTATTATTTAACCATTTAGAGAGAGAAAAAAAATTGAAAATAATATATTTATTAATTAAAAATAAAACAACATAAAATAAAAATTACAAATCTGTATAAAAGAGAAATTAAACTTGAGACTTAAAGATGAAATCGTTATTATTTAACTATTTAATCAAGAGAGCTAGGACGTGAAAAATATTAATTAAAAATAAAAAAACTTAAACAACATGAAATAAAAATACAAATGTGAGTAAAACAAGAATTGAACTTGAGATTTAAGAACAAAACTACTAATATTTAACCGTCTAATCAGAAACTAATTATGTTAAAAAAGTAAAAATTATGGCTTAAAGATCCTGATAACTGTGTAAAAAGCGAGTCAACATTTTCATGCACTCTCTCTAAAAACAACATATTTCTTTACATTTTCAAAAGATCGAGCTATTTAATCAATTACTTTTTTTTATATATGGCATATTTAGCCGACTAGGAGTTGTGCATATATGGACGCACATAGTAGACTTGACTTATTATTGAAAAAAACAACATTATTGAAAAGTGATAAATTTTAAAATTATACATGAATTTTGATTTAATATGTAATTGTATACATGAACTTTAATTTGGTGCAATTTATACATGGAAAACTTTAATTGCGGTTGAAATATATACAAACTTTAATTTTGATTTAATAATGCACATTTAAATAAATAAATACATCAATTTATTTTTATATTAAATAAATATAATTATTTATTAATGCAATATATAAACATAAAATGACGTTATATCAATAATTATGTTAATAATTTACAAAAATAAGATAAAATCAAAATTTCTTATATAAAATTATACAAAATAAAATTTATATATAAAATTACACATTAAATTATAATTTATATATAATTTTGAAATTTATTCCCACCAACTTTGAGGGCAAAATACCATAAAAAGCTTTTTTTTTTAAATTTACCGAAATGGGCTCGGTATTTTATTATTTACCGGAATGACCCTTTTTCCTCGAAAGCGCGTCCACGTCAGCGCGATGTCAGGTGACGTGGTAGAAAATCGCGTCCCTGAGGGCGCGTTTTGCTTACGTGGATGGAAATTGCTCCCTCAAGGGCGCGTTTTGTTGCCACGTAAGCGCTCCCTTGGGACGCGTTTTGCCCGCGCATGAACAGTAGCAACGGCTACTTTTTGACCGTTGGTGACCCCTCAACGGTAAAAAAAACTATAAAAACCCCCCACCTTCATTTTTTTCACAACTAAATCATTTCTCTCAATTTTTCTCTAATATTCTCTCAAATTCCTCTCAAATTTCTATTTAAAAGAGCTTCAAATTTTTAATTATTTTTAAAATAGTTTTAAATTTATTTTTTTGAAGTTTTTTTAAATCATAAAAATTTGTACCAATTTAGCAATGGTTGGGGAATTGATTCGTCTTGATGACAAGCATATATCCGTGGAACAAATGAAAATGGTAAGTGTTAAATTTAATTTTTAAATATTATTTAAGATTTTTTATTTATGTAATTTTAAATAATTATTATTTTATTATTTGTTATAAAAGTCTGTAGATCGGATATTGCAATGTTATATCCGCAATATGCATGGTCCTCCATCACCGTTGGTAGAGAATTACCTGCGGGAGGCGGGTTTTTGGCACATGGCGACGACCGGCCGGGGATGCAAGTTGGACCTGAAACTCATCAGTGCATTGGGGAGACCCGAGACGCACACATTCCATCTTCCATGTGGAGAGTGCACTATCACTTTGGAAGATGTCAATTTGCAATTGGGGTTACCAGTGGACGGGTACGCAGTCACCTGGTCTGTTCAATCTGGTGATTGGGGAGCGGTATGCTACGAGCTGTTGGGCGCTATTCCGGAGAATATTAACGGAGGTCGAATTGAGATGGGCTGGTTACGAGACACATTCCCGGATTCAGATGATGATTCAACCGAAATAGAAAGAATCCGATATGCTCGGGCATACATTATTCAGATAATTGGAGGTTATCTGATGCTGAACTTGTCACGGAACCTCGTGCATTTAAGATGGCTGCTGAAACTCGTTGATTTTCGAGCAGCTAGTGAATTTAGCTGGGGGTTTACCGTGTTGGCAACATTGTACCGGGAGATGTGCGGGGCGACGCGACCGAATAAAGCAAAAATCGGAGGTTGCTTGTCACTACTGCAGTGATAGGCACGGTTTCGCTTTCCATTTTTACGTCATCAAGTGGACCACCCGTATACATTCCCACTTATAACGAGGTAAATTTTATATTAGATTTTATAATTATTACGTGGATTTAAAATATAATCGAATGCTAAAAATTTATTCAATTAGGTGAAACCATCCGGCAAGTTATGCTCGATTACCTACCTCTCTTGAAGACATACGGCTTTTATTGGACCAACGATTGGAAGCACAAGTAAGTATTAAATAAAATAGATATTTCCATAATGAGATAGTCGATTGGTATTTAATATTTAGTACATAACTAATATTTCCATCATGGTCATATAGTTTGAATGGACACCATAGGATCCGACAATTCGGGCAGTAAGTCCGGATGAGTACTTCCAAAATCGAAACGGTTGACATGTGAAAGTCTCATTGGTCAACTTTATGACTGTGGAAATGCACCAGTCGGACAGAGTATTACGAAAATTTGGATTCCGACAACCGATTCCCGTGGCACCTGAGGTGTTGAATGATTATTACAAAATCGATCTACGGTAATTGCATACGGATTGGCCGAGATTCTGGTCACACTGCATCTAAATGTAGGAAGATCGGTATGACTATATACCTACTCGGGAACCGATCATTGTTCCAGAGTTAGCGTCCGTGCCGAAATACATGCCATGGTTTAGGATCCATGGGAAGACGTATTTACTCTCGCCAGAGGAGAAGCAACGACAATTGTGTGTCCAAAGGGAACGACGTGGCACTTTAAATCCATGAAGAAGGGACGACGACGCAGGCTCATTAACGAGGCCCATAAATTCATCCGGCCCATCATCAGCCCCCATAACTTCATCAGGCCCAGCAACAGCACCGACACAGTCACCCAACCCAGCAGTTCAACCGACGATACCCATGACACAACCTTTTCAGATGATGCCAGGTGGGTATCCTAGCCCTTTTATGTATCCTAACCCTTATATGTTTCCTTTTTCTAGTCCCATGGTAGGTTGGAGTCAATGGCCCGATTCATCTCCATTTTCGATTACGCCGAGTGCACCGCTGATGTATAGGCCATCGTCGTAGGAGGGATCGTAAGAGGGGCCGTCGAGAGCTCTTCTTTTTACCAAACCCCATCACTGTATGAGTTTCAAACACCTTCGCCGTTGGTGATGCAAACACCTCCACATTCACTATTCTATCAAGGTGGTTCATCGTCCCAACACCGACAACCAGATCCCTTACCGGATAAACCAGAATCCTCGCCGGAGCAACCACAACCCCCGCCGAAAGCTGGACAAAGAAGGAATCCAGCGCGTAACCGTCGACATTGCCATGTGGCACTGAATCTGGTGGGCATGAAGATTGATTTTTATTTTAATATATTTGTACAAAATAATTTATATTAATGTAATAAAATACAAAATAGTTTATTTTGAATATTTTGATATTATTTGATGTAATAAAATACAAAATATTTTATTTTAAATATTTTGATATTATTTGATGTAATAAAATACAAAATAGTTTATTTTGAATATTTTGATATTATTTCATTTAATAAAATACCAAATAGTTAATATTCTTAATAATAGAAATTCTTTTAAATAAGGCAATATGTTGAACACTTGGCATATTATTTCATTTAATAAAATAAACGTTGTTTTGAATAAAGTGACTGTAATTTACTTTAATATTTTTAATGAAATAGATTTAAAATAAAATAAGTAAATATTTTGAATATTTGTACTAATTTTTTATTTAAAAAATTATAAATAATACAAAGTTCTTTACAATGACGTTCAACTATTTCGATTTGGGCATGATCGGCTTGTATGGCCTGGATTCCTACACCATCTGCGTAACTTCTGTTGACTGGCTATTTTTCAGATATCCATATTGTTACGTATTCTAGTCGAGTAAGGTCGACCCTTTGGTTTGCGATGCAATTATCTATCCGGTAACAGCTTAAAAGGAGCAAGCGATACGGGCGGCCACTTACGTTTATCTGGGATCAATGGGAAAACGTGTCTCTAGACGTTGTACATGTTTTCTAATTTGTACACTTCGTCGACATAGCTCATCGGATCCAGACGGAGATTCTGACAAGCTGCAATTACATGAGCGCATGGATAACGAAGTGCATCAAACATCCCACAATCGCAAGTCCTATTTCGCAAGTGTACATGATATTGCCCGCCAATAACACCTTGGTGCAGTCTGTCAAACTCTGTCACGCGAAACCATAAGTTGTCTCGATCGTGACACACTGTGTGCATGGTGTTCGTCCGCACCTTGGCCTTGTTAATTTATTGCACTACCTTACTGCACCATACATGGCCTCCCTGCATCTGACCTGCATAACTCGCTACTCGCTTTGGAAATAGCGCCGCCAAACGAAAATATGTCTCACACACACCGATGTTTTTGGTAGATGGAGCATTCCTTTTAGAACAGAATTTATGCATTTAGCCAGGTTTGAGGTCATATGATCATATCGTAGGCTGCCGTCGTATGCTTGTACCCACTGTTCGAAACGTATGTTACAAAGGTAGTCCGCGCCTTCGCCGTTAATTGAACGCAAAACTGCAAGCATCTCATAAAATCGATCTTTATTTATTTCATATCCTGCCAATATAAGTTCATAGCGAATATTACATACCACTTTTTCATTTACAATAAATTCAAAATGACAAACGAAATTATATTAATAGAGACTAAATACCCATGTTAGTCACTTGTCGTCGTTCGCTCTTAGATGGATATTGCCTATAGTAGTTGGAAGCAATGTGCCTTAGGCAATATCGATGGTGTGTGCGCTGCCATAAGCTTCCCGTCGATCAAATGCAACTAGTATACCGATGCCCCGATCTGAAATAACACAGATATCAGGTTTGGGGCACACATGCCTCTTTAACCTAGATAGAAAGAAATCTCTGTCATTAGATGACTCCCCCGGTGTTATTGCAAACGCAATTGGAAGAATTCTTCCACCGTCATCCTGTGCCACTGCAAGCAATAGCCGCTGAGTATACCTACCAAACATAAAGGTACCGTCAATTTGTACCAATGGCTTGCAGTATGGAAATGCGTCTCGACATTGCTTAAAGGTCCAAAACAGGCGTTTGAACACTTGGCATCCACATAGCAATCGACAGTTGTAGTACGCATGTTCTGTTTCAAGGTTTGTGATGCAACCTGAGACGTATCTCTCTAACACTTGACACCACTGCCATATTTCATTATATGAAGCGTCCCACCCACTATGCATCTTCTCCAACGCCTTCTGCTTAGCTATCCAAGCCTTGCGGTAAGAGGGCGTGTACCCTATTTGGCTACGAATATTGGTAATTAAGACCGGCACTGAAGTCCTGGGATCTGCCTTCACCGTGGGTAGTATCAAGCTAGCTAACATAGCTGAATCCATCTTGGGATGATCTTGTGAAACACCTATAAACGGAGTATATTAAATAATGCAACATTACATAATAACAGTATTATTTAGAAATCGTCAATATTGTACCTGTAGCATATGTATGTGGACCTTTATACTTTTTTATCTCTCACAACCCTGTTTTTTTCCTTAACGAGGCGTAGATTTTCCATGAACATGTGTTGTCTTGCACGGCACACTTCTCCTCAAACTTATCAGATTTGGATTTAACCACGTGGTAGTTAACGTCTTTATTGATGCTATGTTGTTTCAAAGCACTAATAAAACTATCCTTGTTAGAAAACTGATTACCAGATTCAAATTCACCCGAATCCAGCCCTGAACTTGTACGATCACGCAACCGGTGTGGTAGGTCTGGAAACTCCAACGCATCATCTACAGACAGATCAACATTATGCATGTGGGCTGGAGCATGTGGGCTGGAGGTGAGTATACTCTGAATCATGGATTTTCTTCTTCATCTGAACTCCCTTTAGCATCTTCAGGTTCAGAAAATAAGCCAACTTCTGCACCATCGGGCCTGGGCTCTCGAGGTGGATCCAGATCGGAGTCATCTTCTAACCCACCATCATCTACAACGTACAAGGTCCCCTCACCGGTGGACGTCGTAGGGAGTACATCATCCCTTCTTCTGGGTATTTCATAACGTCCCCAATTTGATGTAAATTGCCAACCACTAGAACTTGATGCCATTCCTCAGTACGTATTTCCAACATTAAACATCGAGCCACCGACGTACATGTCCCATCCACCGACAGAGTGTCTTGCAGGGGATGTACATTCTACACCACTACCAAACATGGGCTGTTCCGTGTTTTGTAACTCACTAACCGAGTGTCGGCCAGGGGTTGTGTATACCTCTTGAACACCAGTCGCAAGTACATCATTTGGCGATGTAAATTGTACATATAACTCAATATAAGGTGCTTCACTAGCAAGATGAGTCTGCACTATTGCCTCCAAGCTACGAGCACCTGTTATGTCGAACGAGTCATATGTCACTGGATCAACAGAAGAACAAAAATCAATACGCAATAGACAGAACTTTCATTGGCGTCATTCCAAAAAATTTTCCCCTAATTCTTTTACGAAGTTCTGTTAAATCTATGTTCTGGTTAAAAACCAGTCGCACTGTATTCTCCGATAAAAAAATAACACCGTTCTCGGTGTGGCAAACCTCACCATCATAGTAAATAACAACACTAATACGTTCACTCATCTTTAATTTCTAACCTTCTTAGCCTCTCTAAATTGTTTTTGCTGTAACTTATGCAATCTAAGAACATTTTTTGCCTCATTTATAGCTTCAGCCCAAACATGCTACTGTAGCAAAAACACGTCCACGTGGGAGCGATTTCAATATTTCTTCTCATAAAGTATCCTGCTTAAAGCATTTTACACACTATTTGCTTAGAAACGTCAACTCGAAATTATTTTTTCAGGACCTACTGTAGCAAAAGCGCGTCTAGATGGGAGCGATTTCAGAAATTCTTCTGATAAAGCATCCTGCTTGAAGCGTTTTTTATACTATTTGCTCAGAAACGTCAACTCGAAATTATTTTTTCAAGACCTACTGTAGCAAAAGCGCGTCCACGTGGGAGCGATTTCAGAAATTCTTATAATAAAGCATCATGCTTGAAGCGTTTTTATACTATTTGCTTAGAAACGTCAACTCGAAATTATTTTTTCAGGACCTACTGTACCAAAAGCGCGTCCACGTAGGAGCGATTTCCTTAATAAATTTTTAATTAAATTACTCACGTAACCCTATACCCTAATTTAATTAAGAAATCTTAAACCTTAAACCCTAATCCTTTAATTAATTTTTTCTTAAAAAACCATAAACACGAAACTTAATCCAATTTTGAAAAAATTATAATTAATTTAATTAAGAAATCTTAAACCCTAAACCCTAATCCTTTAATTGTTTAATTTTTTCTCCAAAATGCTAAAAATCTTAAAAACTCTAAACCCTAATCCTAAACCTAACCCTAAAAACCCAAAACCTAACGTGAGTAGAAGCGGGCAAAACGCGTCCCCAAGGGAGCGCTTACGTAGCAACAAAACGCGCCTTTGAGGGAGCGATTTCTATCCACGTAAGTAAAACACGCCCTCAGGGACGCAATTTTCTGCCACGTCCCCTGACATCGCGCTGACGTAGACGCGCTTTCAGGGAAAAGAATTATTCCGGTAAATAATAAAATACCGAACCTATTTCAAAAAAAAAAAATCTTTTAACGGGGTTTTGCCCCAACTTTGACATTGACGTTTCTCTTTTATTATGTCATTAGTTTATATGATGTGATGAGGTAAGACAAACATAAATATAAAAAAAACCTTTTATTACCATAAAGCAAGGAGTACACAGTCCAGAATCAATCCGATAATCCTATCTTCACACACTAATTAATCTTTTACATTGCCAAATCTCCCACGGAAGCGTTGAAGGAGATATGGAAGGTTCAATCAAGTGCTCTGCAAACTACGTTCCTTTGACTCCAATCACCTTCTTGGACCGCGCCGCGGTTATCTACCCAGACTCTGTCTCCCTTGTCCACGGTGATGTCAAGTATACCTGGAAACAGACTCGTCAGAGGTGCGTTCGTCTCGCTTCTGCGCTTGCCCAGCTGGGAATTGCCCCTCGTCATGTGGTAATTCTCTCTTTTGCCTCCTTTCTGTACTCTATCCCTAGTTTTTTTTCCTTGCCATTTATGAGCTTTAGCTTTCTTCAATCCAGTGATTTTCTGCTTTTTTTAGACTAGTTTGTCAAAGCCCAAGACTTTAAATTTTAAATCTAGTTATTTGGCTGTTAAATTTTCGGATTCAAATCCGGGAAACTTGCATTCCCAGTTTTGTGTTACTGGTTGAATTATATTCCAATTGAGTTGGTTTTGGAGGTTGTGTTACTGGTGTTTTCTCCCTCTTCCTCTGCATTGGATGTGTGATATTCGTTCAAAAATGCTATTTATTGTCCTTTCTAAGCTTGGATTAAACGGATTTGCTTCTATAGGCCATACTTCAATTATCGAACTTGATTTTATCTTCTTTTCACCTCTATAGTGTTTTCCTTGTTACTGCATGCCAAGGTGATCTTTGCTTGTTTGAGAGCAGGTTGCTGTATTAGCCCCAAATGTTCCAGCGATGTATGAACTTCATTTTGGTGTTCCGATGGCTGGGGCTGTTCTATGTACACTTAATATACGTCATGATTCCTCAACGGTGGCAGTGTTATTGAAGCATTCTGAAGCCAAATTCCTTTTTGTAGATTACGAATTCCTCCATATTGCAGAGGGAGCATTGAAAATACTATCCAACAAGAGTGCTAAGCTGCCCCAACTAGTCTTGATCCCGGATCATGATCGGCAAGTTCCTTCCAGGAGCAACACCAACTCCACATCTGCAAACTTGGACTATGACAGTCTATTAGCAATGGGGAAACTAGATTTTGATATTAGAAGACCAGAAGATGAGTGGGAACCCATCTCGCTTAATTATACTTCTGGTACGACATCAAGCCCAAAAGGTGTTATTTATAGCCACCGAGGTGCCTATCTCAATTCTCTAGCCACAATTCTTCTCAATGAGATGCCCTCAATGCCTGTATATTTATGGACTGTTCCTATGTTTCATTGCAATGGATGGTGTCTTACATGGGGAGTTGCTGCTCAAGGTGGTACAAATGTATGTTTAAGAAATGTCTCTGCGGGAGGAATATTTTCTAATATTGCTAAGTACAAGGTGACTCACATGGGTGGTGCACCTACGGTTTTGAACATGATAATAAATGCACCAGCTGGCAACCAAAGACGTCTTCCAGGGAAGGTTGTGATCATGACGGGAGCCGCACCACCACCACCTCATGTACTTTTCAAAATGGATGAACTGGGATTTAGAGTGGTTCATTCATATGGCCTTACTGAAACCTATGGTCCAGGAATAGTATGCACTTGGAAACCAGAATGGGATTCTCTGCCTCAAGAAGTACAGGCTAAGATCAAGGCTAGGCAGGGGTTGAATCATCTTGGTATAGAGGAAATCGATGTTAAAGATCCTGTAACTATGAAGAGTATGCCACCTGATGCAAGGAGTATAGGTGAGGTTATGTTTAGAGGCAACACTGTCATGAATGGATACCTTAAAAACATAAAAGCAACGAAGGATGCTTTTAATGGTGGATGGTTCCGAAGTGGGGACTTGGGAGTGAGACACCCTGATGGTTACATTGAACTCAAGGACCGGTCCAAGGACATAATCATCTCTGGGGGGAAAATATAAGCTCCATTGAAGTGGAATCAGTGCTGTTCAGCCATCCAGCTGTGCTAGAGGCAGCTGTGGTGGCAAGACCAGATGATTACTGGGGGGAGACACCTTGTGCATTTGTAAAGTTGAAGGACGGTCACGAAGCCAGTGTTGATGAAATTATCAAATATTGTCGAGATAACTTGCCCCACTACATGGCTCCTCGAACAGTGGTTTTCCAGGATTTGCCTAAGACTTCGACTGGAAAGACGCAGAAATATGTTCTACGAGAGAAGGCCAAGGCATTAGGAAGCATGTCAAAGAGTAAGAGCAAATTGTAGATCACCTTTAATGGAAGGTGAGGTCTTTGTGGCAGGTTGAGGTTGGTATTATAAATCCAAAGGTGGAGGCATCAATTGTTCACGCTTTTATTTTAACAGGATGGAATTTACACGAATTTTATCTGCTTTGATTTAGAAAGCAGCCAACCATAAATTTTATTTTAAATTCTTTTATTAGTCCCTGTAATTTGTGTAAGTTATGAATTTAGTCTTATATTTTTCGAATTGGTCAATTTTAGTTGACCAATTTAGCTCATGTAGTTTTCGAATTTAGAAATTTTAGACTTAATCTAAACAATAGCAATTAAATCTGTTTGGTTAAATTTAATTACTAGTCTTATACTATACATACCATTGTAGTTTTGGTACATATTCTCCAATTGGATCATTCTAAGTTTCTATACTTTTCAAATTTGAAATTTTAATCTTGATGCAAACGACAGTCGTTAAACCATTAACTCGATTTTTATTAAGTAATATATAAAAAACACATACAGTAATATGTTTGGCACATCAAATTTTGGAGATAACAAAACTTAACTTAATCGTTTGGTGAGGATTGAAAATTTGAAATTTGAATTAAAATTGACTAAATTAAAGTATAAGGCCTAAATCCACAATTTGTGCAAATGCTGCTATTAGTTCCTCTACTTTGCAAAAGTTGTGGATTTAGGCCTTATACTTTAAGTTGGTCATTTTTAGCCCTTTTCAAATTTTAAAATTTCAATCCTTACTAAACGATAAATGTTGAATTCATTTGATTAAGTTCTGCTATTTCCAAAATTTGATACTGCAAACATATTATTATTATATGTGTAATGTCATGCCAACTTGTTATTTCTACATATTACTCACTGAAAATTCAATTAATGGATTAATAACGGTCATTTGTGTCAAGACTGAAATTTCAAAATTCGAAAAGCTATAGGGGCTTAGAATGAGCCAATTAGAAAATATTGATTAAATCTACAACTGTACATATAGTGCAGAACTAGTAATTGAATTTAACCGAACGAATTTAACTACTATTGTTTGGGTTAGGACTAAAATTTCATAATTCAAAAAGTAAAGAGACTAAAATTGTCTAATTCGAAAAGTATAAGAACCAAAATTAACGGTCGAATTTAACCAACTTTTAAAGTATATTAACCCTGTATAACCCCGAGACCTACTTAGTGAGGTCATTAAACATCGATAAATCATAATTATATTCAAGATTGAAAATGCTTTAAATTATCCCATGTTTATATGCTTAATTATTCTGTAATTGGATTATGATAATCTAAGTTGCTCCAGAAACATAATGTGTTATCATATATTCGAATCCAGTGATTGGGTTAATTGTGAGGTGTCACAAATCACTTGGTCGTCTTACCTTCCAATTAGGGTGAGCAATCAATCAGGTCAATCGATTCAGTGCAAAAAATTGAAAATTGACTTAATCAACTTTCCCTTTTTTTTTATGGAACCAAAACTGAACCAACTTTAAGGGAAAATTGAAAAAACAAACCCGAGTCATTTTCGATCAGTTAATCAAATCAACTGAGTTTAGTAGGCTTTCTTTGTCTGTGTTTGTGTAGCAGCCATAAACTCATGCTTCCAAAGATTAACTACCATCCATGTATATATACATACATATATATAATACAAAACCATGTCAATCTTACAAGCCACTATTTTTAATGTTAATGTTCATGTCATTTATCATTTATCAAAGCATTAGAAGCATCATAATTTAGAATTTTTTTATTTTCTTCAGTGAAAATATTTGAAAGCATTTTCCATAGCATTTTATTTTAATTGATTTACGTAGATCAGTTTAGTCCAAAGTAAAAAAAAACTTTAAGGAAAAAAAAATCATAAGTTCACCTAAAAATAAACAGACCCATTTCGAATGGAGAAAATAGATTACATTTCTATAAAAAAATAAATGCAAAACCTTGATAAAAAGAAGAAATGATATACCTTAATAGGATTGGAAAGTTTGACTTTTGAGGGTTACTTCGAAATGTAAACAAGAAAGGAAGACTTGGTAAGGACCAACAACCAACCAATAGAGACGACGAGTCATGAGGAGTGGTTGACGGACAGAATACAGAGGAAAATCTAGTGGAAATGCCTCATACGCTAGAATTGATGCCTCTAGCGGAAAATCTAGATAAACAAGATCGAAAAGAGAGTTTTAATAATTTAAAGACGGCTTGACCGTGACTTTTAATAATAGTATTGCAATATTTAGAAATCATACTATTGTCTGTAATGGATGAATGTCTAATAATTTCTATTTTATCAAACAAAAAATGTACACACTGCTTGAAATTGAACTATAAAATAAAAGGCTTAAAACTTCTTAATCTAATGAGACATACCTTTGACTTTTGAGACTTGATTATATTAACCAAGAAAGAATCACTAGACTTGTGAAAGATGACACATTAAGTTCACTTAATGAAGTTGATCTTCCAAAATGTGAATTCAGCTTGGAAGGTATGACTAAGCTATTGAAAAAAATTCGATTCGAAAATAGTTTTCTTGCACAGCAAAAAAATAAAAAATTTGAAAATCAAGCCAGTTTGTGATATTTATAGAAAAAAACTTTTTCCCAAAATAGTACCTATGCTTTGAGTGAGATGGATCCTAGATGTGCCCGACTTTCTACCAAACAATCATCTCCGCTATTCTTTACCATGAGTTGCCTCGAGTGTGGGCTTAAATTATTTCAAATCAAACACAAAATCAGAATTAATATTTTTACTTTCAATAGGAAACTAAATATCGCTCTCTCTCTTTCTCGCGCGCGCGTTTAGAAACTAGTAGAATTGTTATTCTTAGAAAATAGAATTTATAATTAGAAATAAATTCTGACTTATTTTTGGGTAGAATAACAATATCTCAAAGTTGTGTATTTTTAGCCCTACTAGAGGAAGTGAAACCTTAATTGAATTAGTATAAGAAAATAATTTTATTTAATATAAAAAAATCCCATAGTTGAATTAAGAGAGAGAGGGGTGACTAACCCTAGTTATTTTACTAGGGTTGCCACCCCTTATACTTGTCATGAGGGAGTTTTGGGTCTCTCTTGTATTAGGTCCAATTATATGTGTTTCTTAAACTTTTAACCCAACACTTTACAATTTAATCTGACCTAATACATTTTTTTTCTATTTTCCAAAATAAATATTATTTATTAAATAATTTTCTCAACCCAATTCTAATTCCTTTAAAATCATGACAACTTTACCATAAAAGAATCTATGAGAAATAATTTCCACATTTAACGAAATCACAATGACCAATTAATTTAATTCCATTTTCAAACTTCGATTAATTAAATATAATTGTCACACCTGGTTTCCATTCATACCGGAATTTGGGAGTTAATCAAATATAATAGTAAGTTGGCAGGCTCTACTGGGAAACTTTGAAATTCTTGTGGCTAATTAATAATTAAATAAATTTAATTTTGGTTCAGTTAGGATAGAACCGGTTGGTCCCTCAGTGGAAGACAATATGATTGTAGATGGATGGCTTATTTAGGGCTTTGGTGGTCGTGCGTAAGGGGTTATTTATGTGGGAAGCCTTAACCAGTTGGGGAAATTCTTTTCAATTTTGATTATTCTAATCTACACCGTCTTCTTCGGTTGCTCTAAAGAAGAGGTAGTTAAGGAGAGTGCTGCATGGGGTAGTGATCTTGAGATTTGAAGTTTGGAAGTAGAGAATTTGAGGAACTGGTAAGCTTTCTTATCTGTATGTACTCATGGATTAGAGGAAGAGAGAGAGAGTAAGGATTCCTGATAAGATTCTATATAATGGCTTATGGGTTTTAAAGTTTGAATGCATTCGATTTAACTGATATTTGGTTGTCATGCTTAGTTGCCTGAACGATGAAGGCTTTGGCATTTGGAAAAGTGAAACTGGCGAGGAAGAATGAGTTCAAGTGAGTTTTTGTACCCTACCTATGAGTGGCTGTTGATGAGGTATTGGTTGTATGATCTGGGTCTGTGTCTATTCTGATTTTGTTTGAATTCTTGGTCGCATATGAAAATGGTGAATGAATATGCTATGATTGCATAGCACTGTGTAAGTATGTATACTCTTGCAAATATGTTTATAGTAATAAGTACGATGCCTTATGTGAAATGTATATTGATAAAATGCAGTGTTCGGAGGGAGTTACTTTGATGGGATAGATGAAGATAGGAAATATTGGCGTATTGAAGGAATGGGCAGATTGTTATGGGATACAAGGGAGTTGGGCGATATCGTGGAATGGTTATCTACTGGCTTTATAGGGCGACACCATGACAATGGTCTATCGACTCTATAGAGCAACACCGTGGTGATGGTTATCGACTGGTCCTTCAGGGCGACACTGTGTAAATGGTATATAGGTCCTTCAGGGTGGCACCATGTGAATGATATTTAGGTCCTTAGGGGCAACACCTCGAAAGGGGTTAGTGATTCTTCGAAATCAAAAGTCCATGGTTAGCCATGGCAGGATCTAATGGCGAGCAGGTATACAATATAGTAAAAATGGAGTCCGCTAGAATGGTAAATAAGGAAGTTTGTTAGGGCACAAAAAAGGGGAATCACTGTATGACTCGCTTGGTGAACAGCTTGATAGAATGAGTATGGTGCATTTGAGAATGCGAGTAAATGTTGTAATAAGAGGAACCGCCAAAATACAAGGGTAAGTAGAACTAGTGGAAGTGTCTTAATATGGGTATATAGAAGAGGAAATGAGCAATTCCTTCAAAGCTTGGTTAATAGATATCCTGCAACACCCCTAATCCATCTCCATCGTCGGATTAGAGTTACAGAGTATCACCGAACAAATGAAAACATTTAAACTTAATACCATTCAATATAATTTAATCATATCATAAAGCATTCATATACATGCATATTATCCTTAAATCAAGCCCTTGAGGCCCTAAAAATATCTTAGAAACAAATCAGGACCAACTGAAAAAAATTTAAAAAGTTTAGAAAAAATATACAAAATTTGCAAAACAGGGGTCACACGGTCATGTGCCTCACATGGTTGAGACATACGTCCATGTCTCAGGCCGTGTAACCTTCGAACTAGGGACACACGGCCGTGTCTTAGGCCGTGACCTCACCCATGTAACTCACTGAGTAAGGTCACATGGCTGTATCGCACTCCCGTGTGCGAGGCCGTGTAACTCGCTGAGTTGCCCCACACGCCCGTGTGCTAGGCTATTTGTTAGGCCGTGTAACTCACTGAATTGAACCATTTGAAAACTTCAGATGGCATACGGCCATGTCGCCAGGCCATGTGTCTCACACGACTGTGTCACACGCTTGTGTCTCAGTCGTGTGAATCCAAAATTTACCTATAATCAAGCCATTTTACAAGCAATTCACACCTAACCAATCTAACCATTTAAGCATGCATGCAATGGACATGCACATCATTCACCAGTACACAAACATGCCATTTTAGTGTCCTAAAATCAACCAACCAATGTGCCATTCATAGAAACCACAGTACACAAACATGCCGTTTTAGTGTCCTAAAATCAACCAACCAATGTGCCATTCATAGAAACCACAATTATATCAAAACATCAACAATTAAAACATATCAACATTGATTCATTTCATGCATAGTAACTTAGTTCAAACATATACCAAAACATACCACAAGTATTCACTTTCATATCATTCTAATTACACCAAAAAGAAACCTTTTTACAAACATGTTAAAATACCAAGTGACATACTTTAGCACATTATGAAATTGTACCAAACCAATATATTTAGCCACATATACTTGCCACTACCCTAAGAGACACAAAAACTACCAACTTTGATGGATAGTGTCAGCAACAATTATCTACAAAACAATCCACAAGATCCAATAAGTTTACGTAACTTAGAAAGATCATAGTATAACATTTAATCTAACACAATTAGATATAATTCATATACTATTAGATTTCAGGGTTACTAGAGTACAAACAAGGGTAGCGAAGTACAAATAGGGGCACGTAGGTGCAATCATTCAATAATTAACTATCAATATTTAACTAAGGAACTATAATGTAAAAATACAAGTAGAAATTTATTTACATATTGAAACACTATAGAAATTTATTTACATATTGAAACACTATGAACTTATTTGCTATTCGATTCCGAGCAACACGCAAGGGATAATCCGCTATTTTCTCTTTTCCTCGATTATTATCTTTTTGATCCAAGTTTTGATCTATATAATAGTTAAAAACAATATAATAATCTCATGCATATTTCACATTCCATTCAATGTATATAACCCTTAACTTTTCATTAATTACACATTTTCTCTAAACTTTTACATTTTTTTCAATTTAGTCTTCTGACCCGAAAATTATCCAATTAACCATTTCCTAAGAATCAAATTATAGCTGAATATACTAAGCCCTTTAACCGTCTATACTAGACATTAAATTCACTATCAAACCTTGTAATTTTTGCATTTTAACAATTAAATCCTTAACTCAAAATCTAACAAAAAATTAATTTACAAAACAACCAAATACCACAATCAAAGCTTCAAACACATAGCCATCATAAAAAAATTCAAGATCCATCAATGGAAACTTTTAAAATTTTTAACAGATTCAAAAATAAAGGTACAGGCTAGCTGGACCTATTTGTAACGATCTTAAAAATATAAAAATTACAAGAAATAGGTGAAAAATTAGCTCACATGTACAAGGAGAAGGTGACTAAAGCTTGGAGCTCCTCCAATGGTGATTTCGGTTCCAAAAATAAGAAAATAAGGAAGATGATACCTTATTTACTTTTAATTAACTTAATATTTTAACCTAATTCTCACATTACCATTTTAACCTTAAAAATTTATCGAAATTTCATTAAAACCTATCCATGCATATCCACTAACTTAATAATTGATATATTTACCATTCAAGTCCATTAACATTCCTTTCCATAACCATTTAGCCCTTTTAACTAATAGAATTCAACTTTTACACCTTTTTTGATTTAGTTCTTTTTACCTAATTAACCATTCAAACATCAAAATTTCTTAACGAAACCTTAATAAGACCTTAATAATATTCAAAAAACACTGAATAAATAATAAAATAATAATTCACTCATCAAAATTGTGGTCTTGAACCACTGTTTTTAGTATCACTGAAAATGCGCTGTTACAACTCTCCCCTATTAGGAAATTTCATTTTAGAAATTGTTACCTAAAAATAGATTCAGATATTGTAATTTCATTGATTCATTGGTTTCCCATGTAGCCTCTTCAGCACCATGCTGATGCCATAAAGTTTTCACCAATGGTACTCATATATTCCGAGGTTTTTTGACTTTCCGAGACAAAATTTTTACTGGTTCTTCAGAATACGTCAAATCTAGCTATAAATCAACTTCACTATAAGGAATCACGTGTGATGGATTAGATCTATACCGTCTTAACATTGAAACGTGGAATACATTATGAATTTTCTCGAGTTCAGGAGGTAAAGTTAGTCTGTAAGCTATAGGGCCGACTCTTTCAATAATCTCGTTCAACCCAATAAATCTCGTAATCAACTTTCCTTTCATGCCAAAATGTAGCACTTTCTCCCATGGAGAAAATTTTAAGAATATTCGATCACCAACAACAAACTCTATATCTTTTCTTTTCAAATCTGCGTATGACTCCTGATGATCAAATGCAACTTTCAAACTATCTCGAATAATTCGAACATTTTTCTTTAGTTTCTCAAATCAAATCAATCCCTACCATTTTGGCTTCGCTCAACTCAGACCAATACAACAACATTTTACATTTTTTTCTGTATAAAGCTTCAAATGGTGCCATTTAAATATTAGATTGGTGCTTGTTATTATAAGCGAACTCAGCTAACGATAAATATTTTTCCCAGCTACCCTCAAACTCAAGAATACAACACCGTAGCATGTCTTCTAAAGTCTGAATTACTCGTTCTGATTGCCCATCCATCTGAGGATGAAACTCTGTACTAAAATTGATTTTAGTGCCCAAAGCCTCGTAAAGTTTACTCCAAAATCTCAATGTAAACTGCAGATCATGATAAAAAATAATATATGGAGGAACTCCGTGCAACATTACAATCTTTGACACATACAATTCTGCTAACCTCCTAAGTGAGAATCTATTCTGACTTGAATAAAATGGGCCGACTTAGTCAATTAGTCAACAATTACCCAGATCGAGTCTTTCTTTTTCAAAGTTACAGGCAAACCAGATACAAAATCCATCGTGACTCGCTCCCACTTCCATTCAAGGATCATAACAGGCTGCAATAATTTCGACGGTACCTGATGTTCCACTTTTACCTGCTGACAAATCAAACCTTTGGCTACGAACTCACAAATCTCACGTTTCATACCTGGCCACTAGTACATCTGTTTCAAATAACAATACATTTTTGTGCTACCATGATGAATAGAATAGGTACTACTGTGAGCCTCTGATAGAATATCATATTTCAAATCTAAGCTATTTGGAACATAAATTCTATCATGGTAAAGCAATGTATCATCATCACCAATGCTGTATTCAGTAGTCAAATTACCCTGAACCAATTTTTGTTTCATTATCAAATTCGGATCATCATTTTGCAATTCCCGAATTTGTTGTAGAAACAAGGGTTTAGTCTTCAATTCTACCAATACAGAACCATTGGCATTTAAAGCCAAATAAACGTTTAACACTTGAAGTGCAAACAATGATGACTTAATGCTGAGTGCATCCACAACCACATTAGCCTTTCCCGGATGGTAATTAATAACCAAATCATAATATTTCAGTAGCTCTAACCAACGTTGCTGCCTCAAATTCAGCTCCTTCTGGAACATTAAGTATTTTAAGCTTTTGTGATCAGTATACAAGTAACATTTCTTGCCTTATAAATGATGACTCCAAATCTTTAAAGCAAAGACAATCACGGCCAACTCAAGATCGTGAGTAGGATACCTCTTTTCGAGCAGGTTTAACTATCGAGAAGCATAAACTACTACTTTCCCTGGCTGCATTAACACACAACCTAAACCATTAAGAGAAGCATCACTAAAAAGAACATATGTCGTTCCAGATTTAGGTTGAGTTAATACTTGAGCTTCTGTGAACATGCTTTTCAGTTGATCAAAACTTTGTTGACATTTATCAAACCAAGCAAATTCGACATTTTTTGCAAGTATGAGACCACAAGGGAAAAGGGTGGTTTTCACTCTACTAAAACGTATAACCAAGATCACAAATAAGGATGTTAGGAAGGGTCTATGCAAGGGCTAAGTCAAAAGAAGTTAATTGTTGAGGTAGTATGGTAACATATGTTTAGTTTAGTATGAAATGAATGGATTAGGGTAAGGTTCTGTTGATACGGCGATGACCATTGCAAGTATTCCATTAGCAAAAGTAGTCCTCGAACCGTGTGTACACTGATCTGCCGTAATTTAGTATAGCATATTAAACTAGTTTTCACATTTAAGGATCTTGAATACAAAACACTTTAGTTAGATTTTAGGTAAGTTTTTATTACTTTATTTAAATTCAATAAATTGTGTAATTTGAGTCTTTTATTGACCTTAGGGGCTGAATTAGGCCTAAGGGAGAGCTAATAAGCTTTGTGAGTGTGTAGGAGACCATTAGAAGGTGTGCTAACTCCATATTGATCATTGTCTTGCAACACGGAGAGTTGGAAGTCACAACATAGGGAGCAAAAAGAAGAATTTCAATATTGCCTTCGGTGTCGCAACGCACCCCTGAAGATACCTTGAAGATGAGTATATTACCTACAATGTCGCAACACAAGACTTGGTGTGTCGTGACATCAACTCAATACGGGAAATAATTACGAGATAGGGGCATTTTGGCTCGTACAATCAAACATTAAGCACAAGGATGACAACTGACCTAGGGTTAAGGACGACGACCACTCGAATTCTATAAATAGGCTAATTTAACGCATGTTATGGATACTTTTTCATATTGTATAATTTTCTTCTTAGTTTTAATCTTTAGTTTTCTCTTTTCTTAAGCTTTATGATTATTTTCAGTTTCATTATTTTGCTTTCATTAGGAGATCTGATCTGTGGATCAATCAAACTCTGTATGGATTTAACATTATCTTTGATAAGATTTAGGCTTCTCCTAAACCTTATTCTCTTGATTCATTATTCATGTCTATTTTCTATATCAAGTTTATCATGTTTACAAGATCCATGAGAAACTAATCCTTTTATGGGGGATTAGTGAGTGGAGGTATGATTAATTAACTATTTTATAAGATTCTCTTAACGAATCAGCTGTCTGGGAGAGGAAAAGCATAAACCCTAGGCTTGACAACCCTAGAAAGTCATTTAGGTGGGAATTAACCCAAAATTGGTATGGTTTATCCATGAACACCTTATCCCTAAATCGGTATAGACTGTAAGGTCGAGAGATAAGTAGTTCTTGCCAACTCGTTATTCTAGTGAAAGCTTGAAAGATCCTGCTAGAGTAACGATTATTGATTGAACAAGAATCCCAAAACAATAGTTGATTATGATAACTGAAGTAAGATAATCACCCATGCTCAGATTTGATACATTTTACTTATTGATTTCCTAATGCTTTTCTATTTATATTATTGTCTTTATTATTATAAGCACCCTAAAAATCTCTATTTATATTCATCCATAATGGAATTTATTTAACGTACTAATTAGATCTATTGTGTTTAGATTAGGATTAATTTAGTGCTCACCTCCCTTTGGGTACGATCCTTGGAGTACTCACCTACTTCGTTGTAAATATATTACAACTTGACCCTTATACTTGCAGATACCGCATTTTTAATACATTTTATGCAGGATTTCTACTCTAGACATTGGTATATCTAGAGGCGGTCATACACACATATGGTTATCTTAGGTGTCAAACCAGGAAAGGTAAATGGGAGCTTGAGATGAAGTTGGGCAGGGTTAAGCCCCATAAGAAATTTCTTATTTGGAAGTACACAGTCATCTAGATTAAAGGAAGTGCCACCAACGATTAGCTTAGAGAAAACAAGGTAAAGGTAGTAAGAGTACATGACAACTAGATTCAAATTGAGTGGCCACCAAATTATCTTGTGGAGTACTTGTGGTCATCATCGTGGCCAGATAAATTCTGTGAATCGGTCATTTATTTATCTAACTTTTAATTAATTGCAAACACTGTAATACAAACTCTCACTAGGTTCATATGAACTTAAATGTGTTTTATCTTGGATGTAGGGTCAAGGAAAGACTTGAGAATTATATGGAGGGATCACACAAGACATTGCCAAGTCATATGCAAATGGCATCGTGACGGTATCATGCATATAGAGGAGCACCTCTATAGGCCAAGCCTCGAGGATTAATTTAGTGTATCTGTAGTAGAGTCTCAAGTTAAAATTTGAAAATATTTATTCCTGGTTAATAAGGTAGAATGACTCTAAGATCTTAGTGCTTGTAGGTCAAGGAATATAATGAGAGTTAAAATTTGAAATATGATGTTACTCCCAAAACTGAGTAAAATTGAATAGTAACAATGTATGTATAATTTGGTAATGTCTAAATCTTTAAGTAAATCAAGGTTAGAAATTTTATTAAGATATTCCAGTTGATTGGGATATTTAGTACCCGAACCTAGTGATCTAGTCGGGTATAGGGTGTTACAATTTAATGGCATCAAAGCTTTCGTTTAGTCAATCCTCTAGACATAGGAAGTTAAGGTATAGCCTCTATATGCATGCTATGTTAGATTTGGCTTAGTCTCTCAGGTAATTATAAGATTAATGTGTGTTATGGAATTGGATGTAGTTGTACGAATCATCACAAGTTGATGTTAGGCATATCATAACAGAAGGAAATATAAATAAATGAAAATATCAAAGGAAAGTAAAGGCAATTTTCATTAAAAAGTAAAAAAGGGGTTAGTACAAGGTACAACTGGAATTTTAGTTTTCCACTGGAGAAGTAGAATTGCTAATATTTTTGGGATTATCACTGTCCGGGTCATGCTTTTCTGAAGACCCAAGGATAGACACTTCTGAATCCTAAGCATAAAATAGTTCCCCAGAACCCTTCCAATTCCTTTGGAACTCCTTCGACTCGAGCCCTGAAGGATTAAAAGTGTTGTAGTTGAGGTTGGTGTTGATGTGCCTTCGAATGCAGTTGAAGTTCACTTGGCTCAAGTCAAGGGGACCTATGGTGACTTGTGTACAAAGAATCATGTTAGCCCTTCGATTAGGCAGATATTCTTGAAAGCTCTTCTCGGTGTTCGCCTTGTATTTCTCCAGGGCCTCACTTTTTTGTCTCTAAATTTTTTCTTTCTCAGCTAGGTACTGCGTTTCGAGTGTCTCCAGTTGGCGAACCCTCTCCTCTAACTCCTTTGCTCGGGTAACAAAGGATTAGTACTTGGTCTCCTAAGTGGATTCAGATTTTGAGAGCTAATTAGTTTGACGGATAGGGGCTTCATATGATTGGTGGAGCTGGCTAAGGGATTGCTCGCCGGATAGAAGGGCCCTCTCAGATTATACCTGTTTAGCTTCAATTTCAACACAAGCCTTTCGAAGGGCCCAACTTGCGAGACAACACTCCGCTACCAGCAAGGAGAAAGAACTCACCAACTCATTAAGAGTGGGCTTATGAACGCTAGTGGAGGGGAATGAAGGATAAATGAACTCCTAAGACAACTCCCTATTTTTTCTCTGTTCGACAACAAAAAGGGAAAAGAGGTATTGCCCTGTGCCTATGTGCTTGCAGTAAGAGAAAATGGTTTGGACCTTGCAAAATAGAAGGGTGTAGTAAAGGGCGCCAATCAAGGGATATGAGGAGTTTGGCAAGGATTTTTCAAGTCTAAACCCATGGGAAGTGACACCAAAATAGTTGCAGAAAGGACCGCTATATTGGTAAAATCAATAGGAAGCTCGAGGATAACTAGAGGAAAAGTAAGGGATTCCCTTTCTGGAAGGATTGGCTCCTTTCCAGGCCTGTGGTAGGTTAACCTATTGCCACTACTCTCCCTGGAGCTGGAGGACCCTCTTTCAAGTCTAAGCCTCTTGCGGCTACTACTATCAACTTGTGCTCTAAAGTCATCCATTTCCATGGTTTGTTGTACACTCTCTATCAACACCTCTACACCCATAACTTTGGGCTAGGATGGTTGTGTTGAGAGAAATGGATGAGTAAGACCTGTAGTATCAATAGAGGGGTCAGCGATATTATCAACTAAATTTCTACCATATGACTCACCTTTGAATCCCGGTGAGGAGGAGGCCCAGTTGTGGGAATGAATATTGCAGATGGTGTAAAAGAAAATTTGAGGTTCCCTTCTTCTCCCAACAAACACCCAGGCTAACTTGTTGTTGGCCCCAAATGGCCACGCCTCTTTAGCATACTGCACCATCATGGGGCTCACGCTAAGATAGAGATTTGTTGCTTGCCAATCATTTGGGAGTTTTACCTCTAAACAGTATCTCAAGATATTTATCGCAAGATATTTCAAACTCTAATAAGCCTATTTAATTCCAGAGCACACTTGGGGTTTAACTTTTCAACTTGGATAATAGTGATCTCTGTGTCTAAAGGTTGGGACTGGAGGCAAGTGGACTCCCTAGGAATTGACTATCATGTGGGAAAGTCGAAGCCACTAGTAAGCCTACTTTTCACCAAGATAAATTTGCTGCGATCCAGGTGGAGGTTTGAAGTCAAATTTTTGAGAATGGGTTCCTGGCCTTGGCGAATACTGAAGTACATCATCCCAACAAAGTCCCCTTAAGTTTAGACCTTTAATCGTTAGAAGCATTGGAAGACGCCAAGTAAGGTGGCTCGTTTTGATTGCTGTAATCCAAGAAATACGCCACAAGGGTTCACCAGGATAGACCGGTCAGCTACCTTGGTGCAATCCCATACTCTTCAAGAACTATGTAGAAGAAAGGGTGCAATGGAAGATAGAAGCCAACCTCTAAAGGGTACAATGGAAGATAGAAGCCAACCGCCAAACAACATTTTTCTATAATGAGTCCGCTAAGTAGTGTCATGTGGTGATTGCCTGGTTCAAAGAGTAAATCAGGGAAATTCCACTAGGAAAACCATGAGCGATTCTGAATGTAAGCTTTTGGCTTTAAGTTATGTATGGATAGATCCACTGTAACATCCTCCAACCTACCTCATTCATCGAGTCCAGGTTTCGGGTATTACTTCATAAAAAACTTAAATTTTTTTTCTAAATAATTAACTAAACCCAATACTGAAAACATTTCTCATTATTTTGATTGAAAACTCATTATTTAAAGAACAAAGAGAAGAATTTGTAAATAACATATTGTATTAGTCTTGCAAAAATTTTATTACAACTCATAAGTTACAAAAGACTAACTCTAAGGGTATAGTCTTTCAAAACATCAACCTTTCCTATACGCCCATTATATTCATAGTATCCCCACTTGCTACTACTCTGACATATTCTTGGCATCATCTCTTCAAGTATTGACACTGACATGACAATACCTGGAACATAAATATAACACCAGTAAGTTCAGAGGAGCTTAGTAAGTTATGAACAAATCTTACCTTTTTAACTTATCTTGATAAGTTCTTTATTTTTAATATTTGGACCTTCCACATCTGTCTTTGGCGAATACCTTCACAGTGTCAGTTGAATACTATCATACTTATACACCACTTACCATTTGTACCATATTCTCATTCATTCTACTACTTGAATGACTTTAGGTCTTTACAGTTGGATCTACCTTCTATTTCTTTTCAAATAATCTCGAACATATGATCATATACACTATCCTTTGCGGATACCACTTACTATTCACGCCTTTGGCGTATACCCAAATTGATCTTACCAAATCAAATTATAATTTAGACCATACCCTAATTTAACTTAAGACATTCTCGTATTACGAACAGAAAAGAATAAATTAGATCTGAAAAAGACATAATGTTATACTAATACAATGAGTATCAGATAACTCATAATTCTACCTTATCCGCACAATCACTTAAACTAAAAGACTCTTTTATCGAATACGCCCATATACACATCTGATAGATAACCACAATGGATACCTATTCTAACATGCTGAATCAAACTTCTTTCAAGAACTTTCTTTAAAACTTATTCAATTTTCTCATAAAACCTTTCACAAAAAAGCTTTAGACAGATCATATACTTAACGTAGACTTACCTAAGTATGCCATTAGGGCCAGATAGAGTATGCCACAAAGGTGACATACAGATTACACCTCAAAGTCTATATCTGAATGCCACAAAACTACCACAATGCCACAAAGGCCATATCAAAATGCCACAAAGGCTAACATAATGCGCCATAAAGGCTAGATTAGAGTACGCCATAAAGGCTTGCAGATTGCCACCCAGGCATCCCATAACTGTTGTGTTTGCAATATGGATTTGCCGAAAATCACATCGTGTGAAGTTTTCCCATCATTGCCCTGGGACACATAGAGAACCATAGTTGATAAGTGCGACTTATTCGCCCTTTTTAGAATGTTCCATGACCATGGAATTTCTTCGGAATTTGCATATAAAAATTCGTGTTTGCTATCCCGACGGACTCCATCATATACCAATATGGTGACCAACTCACAACTCAACCTCACCACACTCAAATTCACCCCTATTTCCCGAACAATTACTAATGATATATTACACATTCAACGTAAACACACATTCAAGTCGACTAACTCATCTTCTTAATCCAAAACATACTGCATTACATGTTTCACACATATCAACACAGTCATATCTCACAGTTTACATTCCAAGCACATACATTTAGTTACTTATTAAAACCACATACACCTAAACAAACAATCCGTTATATTTTGGCTCACAAATACCTATTTCAAACATATATACCTATTTTCAGCAATTACTCATGTACTAACTCACCATTTCTAGAACAATTTTCACAAGAGATTACTCTAAAAGAACTTATAAGAGTCAATATTATAGACTCACTTGAAACTTACCTACAACAGCTTCCAGCTCCAGACTCAAACATCTAGTTCAAACTAGCAGCAACAATTGCGTAAAGAACATGAATTCACCATTAAACCCATTTACAGACAGATTGCTAACATTTATATTACATAGAATCCCCATACAAGGCTTCTTATTTGTAACTTCTACCTATATACTTCATAACATTTTTACTCTTAACATGCAAAGTTATTAGACTTACCAGAAGATTGAGCACCTCTATATTTTCCAAGAATTCTTAGCTTCCAGATTACATATGAAGAGTAACCAACAATAACATTTAGTACTTAAGAAAAAAAAAGAAATAAAAATTATTTTGATGGAAAAGAAAGCCTTTCCACGAAATTTTCTCACACACATATATATATTTACTTCTGTTTAGTGACTGAGCTCTCCCCAATTATGTATAGTGACTGAGCTCTCCCCAATTATGTATCACTACAAAAGCTACTTGATCAGTGCTTATCTAATGACCTTTTTATAAGTGTGTTACCCTCATAGGATATCCTTAATCTCTTTGGGATATATCTGTTCTCTCATTATGATCCTATTTTATCTCATGGTAATCGTTACATCGTCCTTCATGAAAAGTCAATTACTATCAAATAGTAATTAAGTCATTCATCAAAAAGAGAATGACCCATGGCCAAGTTTACTTTTCATCTATCATGTAATGCCAATGAGAGGATATCATTTACCCATGTATTGGGCTATGAATTCTACTCTTGTGAATGATGTTACATATTGAAAAATTCGTATATCCAACTTATCTGCTTTCGGTTCCTTATCTATTTGAACTCAGGTTTTTACTTATATCAAAGTATACGAGTCACGCATACATAGTCCATCATCACTCAAGATTAAGGTATGCCACACTGTGGATGCCACAAGTGAATAAATCCATAAATGGATTCAGGATCTATTCTACTTGGTCTTGAGTGATGTATTGTCAGTCCATTCAGTCACATCTATCTCTCTATGTTATTGGAGTCATCTGCTCCGGTGCTCAAGGAAAAACATCTCCTCAATCGGGTTGTTCATTTCCGTGCTTAAGGAAAAAACATCTCCTCAATCGGGTTGCTCATTTCTGATTAGACTAAGGGCATGTTTAGGTTCGTCTACTAAAGTTTTCTTTTTGTATTACAATTCGACCACATAATACCACTTAGTATTAGTTAAACATTAAATAACCAATGAGCGAATATTTTCTTCCATTTTGCTTTGCATGCTAAAATCATTTAGGACAATATAAAAAGGGCATTAATGTAATTCATGAATAATTTTATTAAACCAATATGTTCGAAAAAATACAAGTTTACAAATGAATATACCACACTTAGGGCACCAGATCCAACAGTCTCCCACTTACCCTAGTAAAGTAGATGAGTTATATTTCACATTCTCTTGCTCTCCACGTGTTTCTCAAAACTCCTAGCTAGTAGAGTCTTCGTCAATAGGTCTACAAGATTGTCCTCTGATGCAACATTGACTACATCCATGATTCCATCTGTGATTGCTCTCATATGATGAGATACTTACTATCAATGTGTTTTGTCCTCTTTTGGTTTATGGTTTCCTTGGTGTTAGTTGTTACCATACTCTTACCACATTATAGTGTGATAGCTTTTTCCACACCAGCAACTGCTTAAGATCCGTAAGGAGTTTCGAACTGTATTATTCTTTTGTAGCCTTAGAAGTAGCCATATTTACCTCCATAGCAGAGTCAATAATACATTTTTCTTCACACTTCTCCACACTATGGACCCTCAGCATAGGACAAAGACACAATCCATGTCATTTTCTTGAATCTCAACATGTTTGGAAGTCAGATTAGTATATTCGATAGGACTAAGATCTCCTCCAGAATAAACAAGCATATAATCGTTCATTCTCTGTAAATACCTAAGTATATGCTTAATTGCTTACCAATGTCTTGTATCGGGATTCGCCTAAGATCGACTCACCAACCCTACTACGAAAATATTTTGGATGAAAGCATAACATAACATACATGAGACTTCTACTATAGAAGCATAAGAAACCTTTCTTATGTTTTCTTTTTCCATGTCTTAGAAATTCTCAAGAATATTAATTCCTCAAAGGTTGAGTTTTTCTTTCATCGTTTGTATACATTCTAATATCTTTCTATGTATAGTTAGTGATAAGCTAGATTTCTTTAGTACTCATTAATACCTAAACAAATGCTTCTCCAACTTCATGCTAAATTGTTGAGTTCACTTAT
>NC_053438.1:23660782-23709735 GCF_007990345.1 Gossypium hirsutum | reverse complement strand
CATATATATTCAAATTTGAAATGTTAAATTATCCATGTTTATATGTTCAATATTCTGTAATTGGATTATGAAATCTAAGTTGCTCCAGAAACATATGTGTTATCATTATTCGAATCCAGTGATTGGGTTAATTGTGGGGTCACAAATACTTGTCATCTTACCTTCCAATTGGGGTGAGCATCAATAGGTCAATATCGTGCAAAAAAACTGACTTAATCACTTCCTTTTTTTATGGACCAACGAACAACTTAAGGGAAATTGAAAAACAAACCCGATCATTTCGATAGTAACAATAATGAGTTTAGCTTTCTTTGTCTGTGTTTTGTACAGCCATAAACTCTGCTTCAAAGATTAACTATCATCATTTATATATACATATATATAACAAAACCATGTCATCTACAAGCCACTATTTTTAATTTAATGTTCATGTCATTTTCATTTATCAAAGCTTAGAGATCATAATTTAGAATTTTTTTATTTTCTTCGGTGAAAATTTGAAAGCATTTTCCATAGCATTTTTTTAATTGATTATGTAGATCAGTTTAGTCCAAAGTAAAAAAAACTTTAAGAAAAAAATCATAAGTTCACCTAAAATAACAGACCATTTCGAATGGTAATACATTAGATAAGGATAACTTAGGAAAGTGACTTAGTCTAAATGAAACAAAAGACTGAAGAAGAAAAAATAAAGAGATAAGTGTACGGACAAATACAGAGGAATCTGTGAATGCCATACGCTAATTGCCTCTAGGAAATCTAGATAAACAGATGAAAAGAGTTTAAAATAAGCGCTACCGTATTTTAATAGTATTGAATATTAGATCAACTTGTCTATGATGAATTCTAATAATTTTATCAAACAAATGTACACACTGCTTGAAATTGAACTATAAAATAAAAGCTTAAAACTTCTTAATCTAATGAGACATACCTTTGACTTTTGAGACTTGATTATATTAACCAAGAAAGAATCACTAGACTGTGAAAGATGACACATTAAGTTCACTTAATGAAGTTGATCTTCCAAAATGTGAATTCAGCTTGGAAGGTATGACTAAGCTATTGAAAAAAATTCGATTCGAAAATAGTTTCTTGCACAGCAAAAAAATAAAAAATTTGAAAATCAAGCCAGTTTGTGATATTATAGAAAAAAACTTTTTCCCAAAATAGTACCTATGCTTTGAGTGAGATGGATCCTAGATGTGCCCGACTTTCTACCAAACAATCATCTCCGCTATTCTTTACCATGAGTTGCCTCGAGTGTGGGCTTAAATTATTTCAAATCAAACACAAATCAGAATTAATATTTTTACTTTCAATAGGAAACTAAATATCGCTCTCTCTCTTTCTCGCGCGCGCGTTTAGAAACTAGTAGAATTGTTATTCTTAGAAAATAGAATTTATAATTAGAAATAAATTCTGACTTATTTTTGGGTAGAATAACAATATCTCAAAGTTGTGTATTTTAGCCCTACTAGAGGAAGTGAAACCTTAATTGAATGTATAAGAAAATAATTTTATTTAATATAAAAAATCCCATAGTTGAATTAAGAGAGAGAGGGGTGACTAACCCTAGTTATTTACTAGGGTTGCCACCCCTTATACTTGTCATGAGGGAGTTTTGGGTCTCTCTTGTATTAGGTCCAATTATATGTGTTTCTTAAACTTTTAACCCAACACTTTACAATTTAATCTGACCTAATACATTTTTTTTCTATTTTCCAAAATAAATATTATTTATTAAATAATTTCTCAACCCAATTCTAATTCTTTTAAAATCATGACAACTTTACCATAAAAGAATCTATGAGAAATAATTTCCACATTTAACGAAATCACAATGACCAATTAATTTAATTCCATTTTCAAACTTCGATTAATTAAATATAATTGTCACACCTGGTTTCCATTCATACCGGAATTTGGGAGTTAATCAAATATAATAGTAAGTTGGCAGGCTCTACTGGAAACTTTGAAATTCTTGTGGCTAATTAATAATTAAATAAATTTTAATTTTGGTTTAGTTAGGATAGAACCGGTTGGTCCCTCAGTGGAAGACAATATGATTGTAGATGGATGGCTTATTTAGGGCTTTGGTGGTCGTGCGTAAGGGGTTATTTATGTGGGAAGCCTTAACCAGTTGGGAAAATTCTTTTCAGTTTTGATTATTCTAATCTACACCGTCTTCTTCGGTTGCTCTAAAGAAGAGGTAGTTAAGGAGAGTGCTGCATGGGGTAGTGATCTTGAGATTTGAAGTTTGGAAGTAGAGAATTTGAGGAACTGGTAAGCTTTCTTATCTGTATGTACTCATGGATTAGAGGAAGAGAGAGAGAGTAAGGATTCCTGATAAGATTCTATATAATGGCTTATGGGTTTTAAAGTTTGAATGCATTCGATTTAACTGATATTTGGTTGTCATGCTTAGTTGCCTGAACGATGAAGGCTTTGGCATTTGGAAAAGTGAAACTGGCGAGGAAGAATGAGTTCAAGTGAGTTTTTGTACCCTACCTTTGAGTGGCTGTTGATGAGGTATTGGTTGTATGATCTGGGTCTGTGTCTATTCTGATTTTGTTTGAATTCTTGGTCGCATATGAAAATGGTGAATGAATATGCTATGATTGCATAGCACTGTGTAAGTATGTATACTCTTGCAAATATGTTTATAGTAATAAGTACGATGCCTTATGTGAAATGTATATTGATAAAATACAGTGTTCGGAGGGAGTTACTTTGATGGGATAGATGAAGATAGGAAAGATTGGCGTATTGAAGGAATGGGCAGATTGTTATGGGATACAAGGGAGTTGGGCGATATCGTGGAATGGTTATCTACTGGCTTTATAGGGCGACACCATGACAATGGTCTATCGACTCTATAGAGCAACACCGTGATGATGGTTATCGACTGGTCCTTCAGGGTGGCACCATGTGAATGATATTTAGGTCCTTAGGGGCAACACCTCGAAAGGGGTTAGTGATTCTTCGAAATCAAAAGTCCATGGTTAGCCATGGCAGGATCTAATGGCGAGCAGGTATACAATATAGTAAAAATGGAGTCCACTAGAATGGTAAATAAGGAAGTTTGTTAGGGCACAAAAAAGGGGAATCACTGTATGACTCGCTTGGTGAACAGCTTGATAGAATGAGTGTGGTGCATTTGAGAATGCGAGTAAATGTTGTAATAAGAGGAACCGCCAAAATACAAGGGTAAGTAGAACTAGTGGAAGTGTCTTAATATGGGTATATAGAAGAGGAAATGAGCAATTCCTTCAAAGCTTGGTTAATAGATATCCTGCAACACCCCTAATCCATCTCCATCGTCGGATTAGAGTTACAGAGTATCACCGAACAAATGAAAACATTTAAACTTAATACCATTCAATATAATTTAATCATATCATAAAGCATTCATATACATGCATATTATCCTTAAATCAAGCCCTTGAGGCCCTAAAAATATCTTAGAAACAAATTAGGACCAACTGAAAAAAATTTAAAAAGTTTAGAAAAAAGATACAAAATTTGCAAAACAGGGGTCACACGGTCATGTGCCTCACACGGTTGAGACATACGTCCATGTCTCAGGCCGTGTAACCTTCGAACTAGGGACACACGGCCGTGTCTTAGGCCGTGACCTCACCCATGTAACTCACTGAGTAAGGTCACATGGCTGTATCGCACTCCCGTGTGCGAGGCCGTGTAACTCTCTGAGTTGCCCCACACGCCCGTGTGCTAGGCTATTTGTTAGGCCGTGTAACTCACTGAATTGAACCATTTGAAAACTTCAGATGGCATACGGCCATGTCGCCAGGCCATGTGTCTCACACGACTGTGTCACACGCTTGTGTCTCAGCCGTGTGAATCCAAAATTTACCTATAATCAAGCCATTTTACAAGCAATTCACACCTAACCAATCTAACCATTTAAGCATGCATGAATGGACATGCACATCATTCACCAGTACACAAACATGCCATTTTAGTGTCCTAAAATCAACCAACCAATGTGCCATTCATAGAAACCACAGTACACAAACATGCCATTTTAGTGTCCTAAAATCAACCAACCAATGTGCCATTCATAGAAACCACAGTACACAAACATCAACAATTAAAACATATCAACATTGATTCATTTCATGCATAGTAACTTAGTTCAAACATATACCAAAACATACCACAAGTATTCACTTTCATATCATTCTAATTACACCAAAAAGAAACCTTTTTACAAACATGTTGAAATACCAAGTTACATACTTTAGCACATTATGAAATTGTACCAAACCAATATATTTAGCCACATATACTTGCCACTACCCTAAGAGACACAAAAACTACCAACTTTGATGGATAGTGTCAGCAACAATTATCTACAAAACAATCCACAAGATCCGATAAGTTTACGTAACTTAGAAAGATCATAGTATAACATTTAATCTAACACAATTAGATATAATTCATATACTATTAGATTTCAGGGTTACTAGAGTACAAACAAGGGTAGCGAAGTACAAATAGGGGCACGTAGGTGCAATCATTCAATAATTAACTATCAATATTTAACTAAGGAACTATAATGTAAAAATACAAGTAGAAATTTATTTACATATTGAAACACTATAGAAATTTATTTACATATTGAAACACTATGAACTTATTTGCTATTCGATTCCGAGCAACACGCAAGGGATAATCCGCTATTTTCTCTTTTCCTCGATTATTATCTTTTTGATCCAAGTTTTGATCTATATAATAGTTAAAAACAATATAATAATCTCATACATATTTCACATTCCATTCAATGTATATAACCCTTAACTTTTCATTAATTACACATTTTCTCTAAACTTTTACATTTTTTTCAATTTAGTCTTCTGACCCGAAAATTATCCAATTAACCATTTCCTAAGAATCAAATTATAGCTGAATATACTAAGCCCTTTAACCGTCCATACTAGACATTAAATTCACTATCAAACCTTGTAATTTTGCATTTTAACAATTAAACCCTTAACTCAAAATCTAACAAAAAATTAATTTACAAAACAACCAAATACCACAATCAAAGCTTCAAACACATAGCCATCATAAAAAAATTCAAGATCCATCAATGGAAACTTTTAAAATTTTTAACAGATTCAAAAATAAAGGTACAGGCTAGCTGGACCTATTTGTAACGATCTTAAAAATATAAAAATTACAAGAAATAGGTGAAAAATTAGCTCACATGTACAAGGAGAAGGTGACTAAAGCTTGGAGCTCCTCCAATGGTGATTTCGGTTCCAAAAATAAGAAAATAAGGAAGATGATACCTTATTTACTTTTAATTAACTTAATATTTTAACCTAATTCTCACATTACCATTTTAACCTTAAAAATTTATCGAAATTTCATTAAAACCTATCCATGCATATCCACTAACTTAATAATTGATATATTTACCATTCAAGTCCATTAACATTCCTTTCCATAACCATTTAGCCCTTTTAACTAATAGAATTCAACTTTTACACCTTTTTTGATTTAGTTCTTTTTACCTAATTAACCATTCAAACATTAAAATTTCTTAACGAAACCTTAATAAGACCTTAATAATATTCAAAAAACACTGAATAAATAATAAAATAATAATTCACTCATCAAAATTGTGGTCTTGAACCACTGTTTTTAGTATCACTGAAAATGCGCTGTTACAACTCTCCCCTATTAGGAAATTTCATTTTAGAAATTGTTACCTGAAAATAGATTCAGATATTGTAATTTCATTGATTCATTGGTTTCCCATGTAGCCTCTTCAGCACCATGCTGATGCCATAAAGTTTTCACCAATGGTACTCATATATTCCGAGGTTTTTTGACTTTCCGAGACAAAATTTTTACTGGTTCTTCAGAATACGTCAAATCTAGCTATAAATCAACTTCACTATAAGGAATCACGTGTGATGGATTAGATCTATACCGTCTTAACATTGAAACGTGGAATACATTATGAATTTTCCCGAGTTCAGGAGGTAAAGTTGGTCTGTAAGCTATAAGGCCGACTCTTTCAATAATCTCGTAATCAACTTTCCTTTCATGCCAAAATGTAGCACTTTCTCCCATGGAGAAAATTTTAAGAATATTCGATCACCAACAACAAACTCTATATCTTTTCTTTTCAAATCTGCATATGACTCCTGATAATCAAATGCAACTTTCAAACTATCTCGAATAATTCGAACATTTTTCTTTAGTTTCTCAAATCAAATCAATCCCTACCATTTTGGCTTCGCTCAACTCAGACCAATACAACAACATTTTACATTTTTTTCTGTATAAAGCTTCAAATGGTGCCATTTAAATATTAGATTGGTGCTTGTTATTATAAGCGAACTCAGCTAACGATAAATATTTTTCCCAGCTACCCTCAAACTCAAGAATACAACACCGTAGCATGTCTTCTAAAGTCTGAATTACTCGTTCTGATTGCCCATCCATCTGAGGATGAAACTCTGTACTAAAATTGATTTTAGTGCCCAAAGCCTCGTAAAGTTACTCCAAAATCTCAATGTAAACTGCAGATCATGATAAAAAATAATATATGGAGGAACTCCGTGCAACATTACAATCTCTGACACATACAATTCTGCTAACCTCCTAAGTGAGAATCTATTCTGACTTGAATAAAATGGGCCGACTTAGTCAATTAGTCAACAATTACCCAGATCGAGTCTTTCTTTTTCAAAGTTACAGGCAAACCAGATACAAAATCCATCGTGACTCGCTCCCACTTCCATTCAAGGATCATAACAGGCTGTAATAATTTCGACGGTACCTGATGTTCCACTTCCATTGCAAGTATTCCATTAGCAAAAGTAGTCCTCGAACCGTGTGTACACTGATCTGCCGTAATTTAGTATAGCATATTAAACTAGTTTTCACATTTAAGGATCTTGAATACAAAACACTTTAGTTAGATTTTAGGTAAGTTTTTATTACTTTATTTAAATTCAATAAATTGTGTAATTTGAGTCTTTTATTGACCTTAGGGGCTGAATTAGGCCTAAGGGAGAGCTAATAAGCTTTGTGAGTGTGTAGGAGACCATTAGAAGGTGTGCTAACTCCATATTGATCATTGTCTTGCAACACGGAGAGTTGGAAGTCACAACATAGGGAGCAAAATAGAAGAATTTCAATATTGCCTTCGGTGTCGCAACGCACCCCTGAAGATACCTTGAAGATGAGTATATTACCTACAATGTCGCAACACAAGACTTGGTGTGTCGTGACATCGACTCAATACGGGAAATAATTACGAGATAGGGGCATTTTGGCTCGTACAATCAAACATTAAGCACAAGGATGACAACTGACCTAGGGTTAAGGACGACGACCACTCGAATTCTATAAATAGGCTAATTTAACGCATGTTATGGATACTTTTTCATATTGTATAATTTTCTTCTTAGTTTTAATCTTTAGTTTTCTCTTTTCTTAAGCTTTATGATTATTTTCAGTTTCATTATTTTGCTTTCATTAGGAGATCTGATCTGTGGATCAATCAAACTCTGTATGGATTTAACATTATCTTTGATAAGATTTAGGCTTCTCCTAAACCTTATTCTCTTGATTCATTATTCATGTCTATTTTCTATATCAAGTTTATCATGTTTACAAGATCCATGAGAAACTAATCCTTTTATGGGGGATTAGTGAGTGGAGGTATGATTAATTAACTATTTTATAGGATTCTCTTAACGAATCAGCTGTCTGGGAGAGGAAAAGCATAAACCCTAGGCTTGACAACCCTAGAAAGTCATTTAGGTGGGAATTAACCCAAAATTGGTATGGTTTATCCGTGAACACCTTATCCCTAAATCGGTATAGACTGTAAGGTCGAGAGATAAGTAGTTCTTGCCAACTCGTTATTCTAGTGAAAGCTTGAAAGATCCTGCTAGAGTAACGATTATTGATTGAACAAGAATCCCGAAACAATAGTTGATTATGATTACTGAAGTAAGATAATCACCCATGCTCAGATTTGATACATTTTACTTATTGATTTCCTAATGCTTTTCTATTTATATTATTGTCTTTATTATTATAAGCACCCTAAAAATCTCTATTTATATTCATCATAATGGAATTTATTTAACGTACTAATTAGATCTATTGTGTTTAGGTTAGGATTAATTTAGTGCTCGCCTCCCTTTGGGTACGATCCTTGGAGTACTCACCTACTTCGTTGTAACTATATTACAACTTGACCCGTATACTTGCAGATACCGCATTTTTAATACATTTTATGCAGGATTTCTACTCTAGACATTGGTATATCTAGAGGCGGTCATACACACATATGGTTATCTTAGGTGTCAAACCAGGAAAGGTAAATGGGAGCTTGAGATGAAGTTGGGCAGGGTTAAGCCCCATAAGAAATTTCTTATTTGGAAGTACACAGTCATCTAGATTAAAGGAAGTGCCACCAACGATTAGCTTAGAGAAAACAAGGTAAAGGTAGTAAGAGTACATGACAACTAGATTCAAATTGAGTGGCCACCAAATTATCTTGTGGAGTACTTGTGGTCATCATCGTGGCCAGATAAATTCTGTGAATCGGTCATTTATTTATCTAACTTTTAATTAATTGCAAACACTGTAATACAAACTCTCACTAGGTTCATATAAACTTAAATGTGTTTTATCTTGGATGTAGGGTCAAGGAAAGACTTGAGAATTATATGGAGGGATCACACCAGACATTGCCAAGTCATATGCAAATGGCATCGTGACGGTATCATGCATATAGAGGAGCACCTCTATAGGCCAAGCCTCGAGGATTAATTTAGTGTATCTGTAGTAGAGTCTCAAGTTAAAATTTGAAAATATTTATTCCTGGTTAATAAGGTAGAATGACTCTAAGATCTTAGTGCTTGTAGGTCAAGGAATATAATGAGAGTTAAAATTTGAAATATGATGTTACTCCCAAAACTGAGTAAAATTGAATAGTAACAATGTATGTATAATTTGGTAATGTCTAAATCTTTAAGTAAATCAAGGTTAGAAATTTTATTAAGATATTCCAGTTGATTGGGACATTTAGTACCCGAACCTAGTGATCTAGTCGGGTATAGGGTGTTACAATTTAATGGCATCAAAGCTTTCGTTTAGTCAATCCTCTAGACATAGGAAGTTAAGGTATAGCCTCTATATGCATGCTATGTTAGATTTGGCTTAGTCTCTCAGGTAATTATAAGATTAATGTGTGTTATGGAATTGGATGTAGTTGTACGAATCATCACAAGTTGATGTTAGGCATATCATAACAGAAGGAAATATAAATAAATGAAAATATCAAAGGAAAGTAAAGGCAATTTTCATTAAAAAGAAAAAAAGGGGTTAGTACAAGGTACAACTAGAATTTTAGTTTTCCCTTGGAGAAGTAGAATTGATAATATTTTTGGGATTATCACTGTCCGGGTCATGCTTTTCTGAAGACCCAAGGATAGACACTTCTGAATCCTAAGCATAAAATAGTTCCCCAGAACCCTTCCAATTCCTTTGGAACTCCTTCGACTCGAGCCCTGAAGGATTAAAAGTGTTATAGTTGAGGTTGGTGTTGATGTGCCTTCGAATGCAGTTGAAGTTCACTTAGCTCAAGTCAAGGGGACCTATGGTGACTTGTGTACAAAGAATCATGTTAGCCCTTCGATTAGGCAGATATTCTTGAAAGCTCTTCTCGGTGTTCGCCTTGTATTTCTCAGGGCCTCACTTTTTTGTCTCTAAATTTTTTCTTTCTCAGCTAGGTACTGCGCTTCGAGTGTCTCCAGTTGGCGAACCCTCTCCTCTAACTCCTTTGCTCGGGTAACAAAGGATTAGTACTTGGTCTCCTAAGTGGATTTAGATTTTGAGAGCTAATTAGTTTAGCGGATAGGGGCTTCATATGATTGGTGGAGCTGGCTAAGGGATTGCTCGCCGGATAGAAGGGCCCTCTCAGATTATACCTGTTTAGCTTCAATTTCAACACAAGCCTTTCGAAGGGCCCAACTCGCGAGACAACACTCCGCTACCAGCAAGGAGAAAGAACTCACCAACTCATTAAGAGTGGGCTTATGAACGCTAGTGGAGGGGAATGAAGGATAAATGAACTCCTAAGACAACTCCCTATTTTTTCTCTGTTCGACAACAAAAAGGGAAAAGAGGTATTGCCCTGTGCCTATGTGCTTGCAGTAAGAGAAAATGGTTTGGACCTTGCAAAATAGAAGGGTGTAGTAAAGGGCGCCAATCAAGGGATATGAGGAGTTTGGCAAGGATTTTTCAAGTCTAAACCCACGGGAAGTGACACCAAAATAGTTGCAGAAAGGACCGCTATATTGGTAAAATCAGTAGGAAGCTCGAGGATAACTAGAGGAAAAGTAAGGGATTCCCTTTCTGGAAGGATTGGCTCCTTTCCAGGCCTGTGGTAGGTTAACCTATTGCCACTACTCTCCCTGGAGCTGGAGGACCCTCTTTCAAGTCTAAGCCTCTTGCGGCTAGTACTATCAACTTGTGCTCTAAGTCATCCATTTCCATGGTTTGTTGTACACTCTCTATCAACACCTCTACACCCATAACTTTGGGCTAGGATGGTTGTGTTGAGAGAAATGGATGAGTAAGACCTGTAGTATCAATAGAGGGGTCAGCGATATTATCAACTAAATTTCTACCATATGACTCACCTTTGAATCCCGGCGAGGAGGAGGCCCAGTTGTGGGAATGAATATTGCAGATGGTGTAAAAGAAATTTTGAGGTTCCCTTCTTCTCCCAACAAACACCCAGGCTAACTTGTTGTTGGCCCCAAATGGCCACGCCTCTTTAGCATACTGCACCATCATGGGGCTCACGCTAAGATAGAGATTTGTTGCTTGCCAATCATTTGGGAGTTTTACCTCTAAACAGTATCTCAAGATATTTATCGCAAGATATTTCAAACTCTAATAAGCCTATTTAATTCCAGAGCACACTTGGGGTTTAACTTTTCAACTTGGATAATAGTGATCTCTGTGTCTAAAGGTTGGGACTGGAGGCAAGTGGACTCCCTAGGAATTGACCATCATGTGGGAAAGCCGAAGCCACTAGTAAGCCTACTTTTCACCAAGATAAATTTGCTGCGATCCAGGTGGAGGTTTGAAGTCAAATTTTTGAGAATGGGTTCCTGGCCTTGGCGAATACTGAAGTACATCATCCCAACTAAGTCCCCTTAAGTTTAGACCTTTAATCGGTAGAAGCATTGGAAGACGCCAAGTAAGGTGGCTCGTTTTGATTGCTGTAATCCAAGAAATACGCCACAAGGGTTCACCAGGATAGACCGGTCAGCTACCTTGGTGCAATCCCATACTCTTCAAGAACTATGTAGAAGAAAGGGTGCAATGGAAGATAGAAGCCAACCTCTAAACACAATGGAAGATAGAAGCCAACCGCCAAACAACATTTTTCTATAATGAGTCCGCTAAGTAGTGTCATGTGGTGATTGCCTGGTTCAAAGAGTAAATCAGGGAAATTCCACTAGGAAAACCATGAGCGATTCTGAATGTAAGCTTTTGGCTTAAAGTTATGTATGGATAGATCCACTGTAACATCCTCCAACCTACCTCATTCATCGAGTCCAGGTTTCGGGTATTACTTCATAAAAAACTTAAAATTTTTTTCTAAATAATTAACTAAACTCAATACTGAAAACATTTCTCATTATTTTGATTGAAAACTCATTATTTAAAGAACAAAGAGAAGAATTTGTAAATAACATATTGTATCAGTCTTGCAAAAATTTTATTACAACTCATAAGTTACAAAAGACTAACTCTAAGGGTATAGTCTTTCAAAACATCAACCTTTCCTATACGCCCATTATATTCATAGTATCCCCACTTGCTACTACTCTGACATATTCTTGGCATCATCTCTTCAAGTATTGACACTGACATGACAATACCTGGAACATAAATATAACACCAGTAAGTTCAGAGGAGCTTAGTAAGTTATGAACAAATCTTACCTTTTTAACTTATCTTGATAAGTTCTTTATTTTTAATATTTGGACCTTCCACATCTGTCTTTGGCGAATACCTTCACAGTGTCAGTTGAATACTATCATACTTATACACCACTTACCATTTGTACCATATTCTCATTCATTCTACTACTTGAATGACTTTAGGTCTTTACAGTTGGATCTACCTTCTATTTCTTTTCAAATAATCTCGAACATATGATCATATACACTATCCTTTGCGGATACCACTTACTATTCACGCCTTTGGCGTATACCCAAATTGATCTTACCAAATCAAATTATAATTTAGACCATACCCTAATTTAACTTAAGACATTCTCGTATTACGAACAGAAAAGAATATATTAGATCTGAAAAAGACATAATGTTATACTAATACAATGAGTATCAGATAACTCATAATTCTACCTTATCTGCATAATCACTTAAACTAAAAGACTCTTTTATCGAATACGCCCATATACACATCTGATAGATAACCACAATGGATACCTATTCTAACATGCTGAATCAAACTTCTTTCAAGAACTTTCTTTAAAATTTATTCAATTTTCTCATAAAACCTTTCACAAAAAAGCTTTAGACAGATCATATACTTAACGTAGACTTACCTAAGTATGCCATTAGGGCCAGATAGAGTATGCCACAAAGGTGACATACAGATTACACCTCAAAGTCTATATCTGAGTGCCACAAAACTACCACAATGCCACAAAGGCCATATCAAAATGCCACAAAGGCTAACATAATGCGCCATAAAGGCTAGATTAGAGTACGCCATAAAGGCTTGCAGATTGCCACCCAGGCATCCCATAACTGTTGTGTTTGCAATATGGATTTGCCGAAAATCACATCGTGTGAAGTTTTCCCATCATTGCCCTGGGACACATAGAGAACCATAGTTGATAAGTGCGACTTATTCGCCCTTTTTAGAATGTTCCATGACCATGGAATTTCTTCAGAATTTGCATATAAAAATTCGTGTTTGCTGTCCCGACGGACTCCATCATATACCAATATGGTGACCAACTCACAACTCAACCTCACCACACTCAAATTCACCCCTATTTCCCGAACAATTACTAATGATATATTACACATTCAACGTAAACACACATTCAAGTCGACTAACTCATCTTCTTAATCCAAAACATACTGCATTACATGTTTCACACATATCAACACAGTCATATCTCACAGTTTACATTCCAAGCACATACATTTAGTTACTTATTAAAACCACATACACCTAAACAAACAATCCGTTATATTTTGGCTCACAAATACCTATTTCAAACATATATACCTATTTTCAGCAATTACTCATGTACTAACTCACCATTTCTAGAACAATTTTCACAAGAGATTACTCTAAAAGAACTTATAAGAGTCAATATTATAGACTCACTTGAAACTTACCTACAACAGCTTCCAGCTCCAGACTCAAACATCTAGTTCAAACTAGCAGCAACAATTGCGTAAAGAACATGAATTCACCATTAAACCCATTTACAGACAGATTGCTAACATTTATATTACATAGAATCCCCATACAAGGCTTCTTATTTGTAACTTCTACCTATATACTTCATAACATTTTTACTCTTAACATGCAAAGTTATTAGACTTACCAGAAGATTGAGCACCTCTATATTTTCCAAGAATTCTTAGCTTCCAGATTACATATGAAGAGTAACCAACAATAACATTTAGTACTTAAGAAAAAAAAAGAAAATAAAAAATTATTTTGATGGAAAAAGAAAGCCTTCCCACGAAATTTTCTCACACACATATATATATTTACTTCTGTTTAGTGACTGAGCTCTCCCCAATTATGTATAGTGACTGAGCTCTCCCCAATTATGTATCACTACAAAAGCTACTTGATCAGTGCTTATCTAATGACCTTTTTATAAGTGTGTTACCCTCATAGGATATCCTTAATCTCTTTGGGATATATCTGTTCTCTCATTATGATCCTATTTTATCTCATGGTAATCGTTACATCGTCCTTCATGAAAAGTCAATTACTATCAAATAGTAATTAAGTCATTCATCAAAAAGAAAATGACCCATGGCCAAGTTTACTTTTCATCTATCATGTAATGCCAATGAGAGGATATCATTTACCCATGTATTGGGCTATGAATTCTACTATTGTGAATGATGTTACATATTGAAAAATTCGTATATCCAACGTATCTGCTTTCGGTTCCTTATCTATTTGAACTCAGGTTTTTACTTATATCAAAGTATACGAGTCACGCATACATAGTCCATCATCCACTCAAGATTAAGGTATGCCACACTGTGGATGCCACAAGTGAATAAATCCATAAATGGATTCAGGATCTATTCTACTTGGGTCTTGAGTGATGTATTGTCAGTCCATTCAGTCACATCTATCTCTCTATGTTATTGGAGTCATCTGCTCCGGTGCTCAAGGAAAAACATCTCCTCAATCGGGTTACTCATTTCTGATTAGACTAAGGGCATGTTTAGGTTCGTCTACTAAAGTTTTCTTTTTGTATTACAATTCGACCACATAATACCACTTAGTATTAGTTAAACATTAAATAACCAATGAGCGAATATTTTCTTCCATTTTGCTTTGCATGCTAAAATCATTTAGGACAATATAAAAAGGGCATTAATGTAATTCATGAATAATTTTATTAAACCAATATGTTCGAAAAAATACAAGTTTACAAATGAATATACCACACTTAGGGCACCAGATCCAACAGTCTCCCACTTACCCTAGTGAAGTAGATGAGTCATATTTCACATTCTCTTGCTCTCCACGTGTTTCTCAAAACTCCTAGCTAGTAGAGTCTTCGTCAATAGGTCTACAAGATTGTCCTCTGATGCAACATTGACTACATCCATGATTCCATCTGTGATTGCCTCTCATATGATGAGATACTTACTATCAATGTGTTTTGTCCTCTTTTGGTTTATGGTTTCCTTGGTGTTAGCTGTTACCATACTCTTACCACATTATAGTGTGATAGCTTTTTCCACACCAGCAACTGCTTCAAGATCCGTAAGGAAGTTTCGAAACTGTATTACTTCTTTTGTAGCCTTAGAAGTAGCCACATATTTAACCTCCATAGCGGAGTCAATAATACATTTCTTCTTCACACTTCTCCACACTATGGACCCTCAGCTTAGGACAAAGACACAATCCAATGTCAATTTTCTTGAATCTCAACATGTTTGGAAGTCAGAATTAGTATATTCGATAGGACTAAGATCTCCTCCAGAATAAACAAGCATATAATCGTTCATTCTCTGTAAATACCTAAGTATATGCTTAATTGCTTACCAATGTCTTGGATCGAGATTCGCCTAAGATCGACTCACCAACCCTACTACGAAACATATATTTGGATGAAAGCATAACATAACATACATGAGACTTCCTACTATAGAAGCATAAGAAACCTTTCTTATGTTTTCTTTTTCTTCCACTGTCTTAGGAAAATTCTCAAAAGAAATATTAAAATTCCTAATACAAAAGGTTGAGTTCCTTTCTTATCATCGATCATTATATAACATTCTAATATCTTTCCTATGTATGAAGTTAGTGATAATGCTATGAATTTTTTCTTTTAGTACCTCATTATTTGAATACCTAGAACAAAATTAGCTTCTCCCAATTCCTTCATGCTAAATTGTTGAGTTAACTACAATTTAACTGATAACTATGTCCCTAGTTCATTTAGACTAAGTATAATGTTATCAACATATAGAACAAGAAAGACCACCTTTTTATGCCCAATACGTCTATAAACGTATGGTTTATCTATGCTTTGCTCAAATGCAAAAGTTTTGATTGCTTGATCAAATCTTTGATTCCATGAACGGGGTGCTTTCTTAGGTCCATATATAGATCTAAGTAGTTTGTAAAATTTATACTCATATCCTTTAGCTTTATATCAGGTGGATTGCATTGTAAAACCCCTTAACCACCCAGTCGCTGAGTCAAGGTACCGAAATGTCGCATTCATTACCGAAGTACCTACGATCACTTCAAATCAATTAAATTTTTTTTCAAGCTATTAAGCTTTAAATACAATTAAAATACGATTCAGAATCTTATTTAAGCTTAAAACAAGCTTACGAAAGATAAAAAGGTAGTTGGAGATCTTTTGGGGACCAAATTAAAAAGTCAAAACTACTACTCGTTACGACTTCATGGAATTCCACGTCGCGACATCACTCGCTGACTTGAGCTCATCGCAACTTCATAGAACCCGACGTCACAACCTCAACCCTACCACCTTAAGACTTAAGATAACATCTAAATGATATATAACATTCATATCAACCATTAACCATTCAAACATACCAATTTACAACCTTGAAAATCTGCTAATTCAATTTAATTCCAAAACCAATTTACATGATTTACATGAGGAATAAAAAGCACCAAAACTTCAATTGAGATCAGCCATAACATTTCCAACATATCCCTAAGTACATTCCAAAAACTAAAGTCCAAAAATTTAAATCCATACTCTTTTCAAGGCTTGATTGAAAAGAAACGCGTTAAACTCATGGGAGCTTAGTAAGCATATCAAGAATTAAAATGAACATTTAAAATTGAATATTTTACATATACAAATAAACACACACACACACACACACCTATAGTACTATCACCATGCACAAATCTGTTTCAACGATAATTATAGTAAGACACAAATTCAACGAGTTACAAGCTACTTACCAATGTCACTTTTAAGTTCAATTACCTTGTAATTCAATTTCCCAATTGTAGACTTAATAGAACACAATAGGATATGCGAAAGTGTAGATAATATGAACCAAAGTGCTGCTATTTTTCGCATGGATATGCGAATGTCACTCTACACCGAAATGTCATTAACACTTGCACCGTAGTGTCGTTTTCACTTGCACCATAGTGCCACTATCACTTGCGCACATAGAAATTTTCCGAATGGCATGCCATTTATATCCTACTAGTTCTCATTTTTTTCTACTTCAGCGTTTAAACTATACAATTTATTTTCATTTTCTCAACAAATAGAACAAATTCAAATTTTATATTTTTCTATTTTAGTCCTTAACTAAATAAAGTCAACAAGCATTAAAATCTCACTTGGAATTTATTTCATCAAAAATTAAGATTTCATTTATATAATTCTTATAAATATATATTTCACCTATCTAACTTTTACACTCTTTACAATTTAGTCTTTTATCATCAAATTCACTTTGCATACACTTTCCAATTCATAACAAAAATGCAATTTCATATTCAAATAATTCCTTAAAACAAATCATTATTTTCATAGGTAAATAAATTCCATGTATATTACTAACCAATTTGTTAAATTTTCTATTTAGGGTTTATTTAAACAAGTAAAGTTCTTGATAAACTTACAAAAAAATGTTGAATAAATCTTTTTCTTCCTTCTTCACTCCTTGCCTCCTCCTTTGCCTTTATCCCCAATTTGATCTCCACTATTCTTCTCTTCCTCTTCATTCACATAATACACATACACTGTAACAACTCGTTTTTCAGTAGTGTTGAAAAAAGTGGTTACGAGACCACAATTTTGACGAGAGAGTCCATGAATATTTTTTATTAATATTTATGAGTTAAATATAGTATTATAGTGAATCGTGATTTAATAGATTTTATTAATTGGTTAGTTAGTCAAGGTAGAAATGGTGCATACCAAAAGTCAAGTGGTTTGGAAAATGAGGTATCGAAACCTCGTTTTCCTAAACTGAGCCAGTGAATATTTTATTAAATATTTACGAAGCTGTTATATAGGTGAATTAAAGTTTGGTTTAAAAATTTTAGTGATTGGATGATTAATTAAGGAAAGATGACTAAATTGTAGAAACCACAAAAGTTAATCACTATTGATTTTTATTAATTAAATGGATGAATTAATAAACAAGCATGGATTTATGTAGTAAATAGAACATAATGGATTAGTGGTGGATAGTTGGAAAATTTATTTTTAGTTAACAATGGAAAAAACATTATCATCTTCATTTTCCTTTCTTTTCCCAATTGTTTCACCATTTTTAGAGTGTTTTAATGTTCTGTCAACTATCCTCATTACATGTAAGTTTGATTTCAACTCGTTTCTTGTAATTTTTATATTTCTGATATCGTTGCAACTAGATCTAACTAACTCGTATCGTCGTTTTCAAAACTGTTAAGTTTTAAAATATTTCCATTGATGAAAATTGAAAATTTTGATGTTTAATGGTATGTTTGTGAGCTTAGTTGTTAATATGGATGAATTTATTAAGTAAATTTTGTTAGTTTTTCAAATATGGACTAAAATGAAAAGTTGATGAAATTATCATGATATTTCTGTAAACTTAGGTTTTAGAGGGCTGTAGAAGGAAATAATTGAAATCAGAATGAAAAATGAAGTTCATTTTTTAAAGTTATAATAGTTTTAGGAATTAAATTGAATAAAATACAAAATTTTAGGGGCATTCGAATAATAAAATTAAATTGATCTAATTAAGTTTCCATAGCAAATTTCCCAAATTTTTTACATTTATATTATTTTGTTCTTTATTTATTAAAATGCCAAAAATCTTTTTTTTTATGTTTAGTCGTAATATAATTTATTTAAAGTACTAATTATCTCTATTTGTGCTTAGGTTAGGATTAGTGCTCGCCTCCCTTGGGTACGACTTTCGAAGTACTCACCTACTTCGTTGTAACTATAGTACAACCTAACCCATATACTTACAGACGCCAGCTATTTGACATATTTTGTGCAGGATTTATACTCTGAACGTTGGTACATCTAGAGGCGGTAAAGTTGTTGACGCCTTTGTTGGAAAGGCAATGTCACTAGATTGATTTTAATTTTTGCAGTTAATAAAATAATTAGGAAATTCTTAAATTATATATACAATTTTATTTTATTTATTTTTGCTAAAATCTTGTATTCTCTTTTTGGGTTTAGTGTATGACTTATAGTAGGAGAACACTTATAGAGCCAAGCGAAGATCCAGAAAGAATAATTCGTAAGAATCATCGACAACAACAACAACAACAGCAGATGCAAAACCAACCACCTACTGTAGGCAATTTACTGCCATGAGACAATCCGTTGTTCAACGAAGTTAACAATAATAACTCAAAAAATCTACCACCGCCACAGCTACCCGTAAATATACATATGGCATGCAACAAAAGGACCCTAAGGGACTATGCGCTACCAAGTATGGAGATGGTTTAATGAAGTATAACAGGGCCAACCATCACGGCTAATAATTTTGAGATCAAACTAGCAATGATCCAAATGATCCAGAACAATTTGCAGTTTAGAAGCACAATGATGGAGGACCTAAACCAGCATTCAAAAAAGTGCATTCAACGTTGTGATACTTTTAACTACAACGGGGTCACCGATGAAGTTATTCGTCTCCAACTGTTCCCTTACTCCTTAATATATAACACTTTCTCTTGGTTAAATTCGCAGTCACCAATATCTATTACAACATGGGAGAAACTCGCAAGAAAATTCTTACAAAAGTTATTCCTTATCAACAAAACGGTCCAACTAAGGAGAGAGACTACAACGTTTAAACAATTGGAAGGAGAAGGTTTTCACAAAGCTTGGGAGCTTTTCAAAACACTAATCCAGATATGCCCACACCATGGGTTACCCAAGTGGTTAAAACTGCAAATGTTCTATAATGGGTTGGATGCACATACACGATCAAGACTTGATGGAGCCGTATTAGGAGCCTTAATGAACATGAATATGATGATGCATATGAATTAATAGAAAATATGGGGATGAATTCCTACCAATGGCCAACCGAACGTTGCACATATGGTCAAAAGCCATCCACAGTCAAAGCGGTTCAAGAGGATATAAATGCCAACAGATAGTGGATAGGTTAAACCGTATAGAATCCTCATCCAGTGTGTCATCTATATATGGAGGAGATAAACCTTTTTTCCATTACATCAATAATCCTACCGAATGTCTAAACTATATTGGGAATATGGGTGAAAACCCTTATTCAGATACTTATAATTCTGGATGGAGAGATCAGTCAAGCCTAAGATTGGGCGAAAACCAGGGAGGAGGTAATAATTATAACCAAGTTACAAATGCTAATTATCAACCTCCTTATTCACAGAAGCCTCAAGAAAGGGTCAACCTAAATGACCATATTGTATGTGGTCAATGCTTGGATCGAATTGAGGGTGAGATGTAGTCAATGAAAATAAAAGTGAAACAGGTACAGTCTAAATGTACCAGTACAACAAAAACATTCACTAAACTTGAAGATCAGATAAGCCAATTAATGAGCATGATGGGAGGTATCAAAAAGCAAATTGGCACGGGAATCTCGAGTAATATGAAAATAATCCTCAGATAGAGGGGAAGGAGCACGTGAAGGCAATAGTGCTCTGTTCAGGTAAAGTATTAAGTAGCCCAAAAAACTTTCTCAAGAGGAAAATGAGGAGGATTCTGAAGATCTTCAAGAAAAGTCTCAAGGGGCTGATGTTAAACCAGAACCCAAAAAGGTAGCCAAAACGGCAGCAGAGCTAAAAGATAATTCCATGAAAGGACCTACAATGAAAAGGATACCATTCCCTTCACGATTGGAAGAAATGCAAAGGAGGGATGAGGATTAACTTGTAAGTTTTCTCAACTTATTTAAATCCTTTAATTTTAACTTGCTTTTAGTTTTTCTGATTGAACAAGTTCCTAAGTATGCCAAATATTTAAAAGAAATTATGTCTAGGCGTTGGAAAGTAAAAATAGGAGAGCAAGTTAACATAAGCGTCTCATTTAGTATGATTATTTCAAAACATCTCCCCCCAAAGCTAAAAAAACCCGAGGAGTTTTATGATACCTATAGAAATAGGGGACATCCATTTTAGTAAGGCTCTATGTGATTTAAGAGCTATCATTAATTTAATGCCCCTATCTATTTATGAAAAACTTGGCTTAAGGGACCTTAAAAATACCCAAATCACACAACAATTAGTCGATAGGTCCTCAGTACAGCCTAAGGGAGTGCTTGAGGACCTATTAGTTAAAGTGCACAGCTTGATCATCCTAACAGATTTTGTGATACTAGGTTTCGAGGAAGACAGTGAGATACCTATCTTATTAGGTAGACCATTCTTAGCAACGTCAAAATCTACCATTGATTTGGAAAAAAAATGAATTAACCATGAAGATCAATGGTGAAGCTGAAAATTTTAAATGTAGTCACCAACAAGATGAGCTAGAAAGAAAAACATTAGGGAGACAATGCTACAGAACATCTGTAAAAATCCCTAACAACCCTGAGCTAGGGAAAGTATTTTCCATGATTAATGTAGGCCAAAAAAGTAAATGCAAAGAGCGGGACCAACGCAACAAGGTGAAATGGCATGATGGATGTTGAATGGACATTGATAGAAACAAGACAAAGAGAGCATCCTCGGAACACTAATTGAGCTGATAGGTTTACAACGATGTTAAAAATAATGGTTTAGGGACCACAATTTCGACGGCAAAGTCAGTAAATATTACTTATTTATACTTACCAACCTGTTATAGTGTCTTGGATGTTTGAATTGGTGAATTCAGTAAACAGGTTAGGAATGAAAGTGTACGGACTAAATCGTAAGAATTAGTGAATATCTAGTCAAATGAGTTTAATAAAATTCTCCAAGTTTCAAAGTAGTAAATAACCACTCTTGCATGGTAGTACGATTGTGTCAACGTTTAGTTGAAACACCTGTTAATTTCCATTTAATAATGAAATTAAAAGGTTAAGTGTTATAGGCTGAAGTGGATGGAAAAAAAGTCCCATTCTCATCTCCCTTCCTCGAAAACATTATTCTTTGTAGAAGAAAGAAAAGATCTAGGCTCTCTTGATTAATCGGTTTTGCATGTAAGTGTTTCCAAAGCTTATTCTTCATGAGTTTTGTATTTTTAAGATCCTTGTGTCTTGATTTAACTAACCTGCTTGTCTAGTCTTAAAACTAATAAAGTCTAAAGTGTTGTCATTGATAAATTGAATGTATTAACGTATAGATCAAGAACCAAATCAACCAGTAGATAACAAGGCAAAAAGAAATATCACAGATTAATCATTGACATTTAAATTCTACTACTGTACCAGGTAAGTTCATATGGTGTTGTTATGTTTATTTATAAAATGTGTGTATGTGAATGTATATGGTAAAATGTTGGTAAACTTGTTTTGATAAGGTGAGAAAGGAATTAATCAGTAAAAAAGAAAGTTATGTTATGTATATGGAGCCCAAATGAACAAAGGATACATTGGTTTGCAAATAGGGGTATTTATGCACTGTACAGGACGAAATGTGATGGGAAGATGGGGAAGTTTACTAAATTTTTCTAGAATCCTGCATTTGTTGAGGATTTCCAATTTAATCACTTAAGAGATCTGACGTGTTATTGGTTCAAAACCTCTTATAAGTAAGCTGACATGTTATCGGGGGAGAATAATTAGCCTACAAGCTTTGCACTATGTGTACCTGACATGTTATCAATTGGATAGCTCTTATGAGGAAACTGACATGTTATCGGGGGAGAATAATTAGCCTACGGGCTTTTGTAACATCCCATTTTTTAGTGGTAATAGTGGTTTTGGGACCAAAATTCCAATTTATAATTCAAAGTTTTATTGATTATTTAATATTTATAGGAATTCTATAATTTCGTATTCGAGTTTGATTAAAAACTTTTAGCGCTTAGTTAGGTATTAAGTAGAATGGACTAAATAATAAAATTTGTAAAAGTTTGTGGTTAGTAGTTAAATGTATTAAATGAATTTAAATATTTGAATTGATGGCCTTATATGGTAATTAGACCATTACAATTGCAGTGGATGGTTTAAGGGTATTAAATTAATAAATTTAAGTAATTTTAAGGGTAAAATAGGAAATTAAAGAAAAAAACAAATTAAACAAAAGTGAGAGGTTGTCATCTACCTCTTGCACTTGTCGAATTTTAAAGAGAAGAGAAGCCATTGAAGGAGCTTACTTTTGGTTTGGTTTCTCCTTTGCATGATAGGTAATTTTCGTCCATTTTTAGTAATTTTTATGTTTTTGAGATGGTTGCAACTAGGTCCTACTAACCCAGGTGTCAAATTATTGTTAAATGTTTAGACTTCTACCATTGTTGAAATTGTGAGATTTTTGAATTTTCATGATAGATTTATAAGTTTGATAGCTAAATAGGATTATTTTGTAAAGTGATTTTTAATGATTTTGATGTTTAAGGATTTATTTGTTATAATTGTAAAGTCTCATGAAATTATTTTGAATTAGATATGTGTATGGGTTGTTCATGGAAGATAGGAAATTCGGTTAGCATGAATTAAGTTTATTTGTGTGCAATTTGATAGTTTAAGGTTTAAGGACTAAAGTATATAAAAAGGAAAGTTTAGGGGTAAAATTGTAAATGTGATTAAAAGAACTTAATTGTATAAATTGAGTATTTATGAGGTTTAAATGGATTAAATTAAATTAAATTATATTCTAGATCAAGAATCTCAACGTGTGGAGGACATACGAGGAAAAGGAAAAATCATTGATTAGTCCCTATTAGTTGAATCACTCAACAGGTAAGTTTCTACTAATGTCTTTGGTTATAATTTGATATAAATGTTGTTAATTATATCTATTTATATTTGGTTGATAATGTAGTAAAGAATTTATTTATAAGAAATAGAAATGAAATTTTTTTGAATGATTTCGATGGATCGAGTAAAAGTTTCATACATTAGATTTTTGTCTGAATATATGTTCTGGACCGAGCTCATACATGTGTTGCGGACTTGGATTTACTTGTGACTCGGATTGAACCTGGACTGGTAATCCGTTGTAGTTTTACATGTATACCTGGCTCTGGCCAAGCTAGTTTATCTGTGTTGTCATTTGTTTATCCCAAACGGGTAACCTGACACAATTATTTTTTGTATCTAATTAGCTCTTATGATCATTATTTGTTTTGGACTCATGTAATGTGTGCTTTTACAAAGATCCATCGGAATAATACAATTTGATTGACGTGGAAATTGTCTCAATAAATTATAACAAGTTAGGATTTCTTAGTAATCTGTAGGTTTATATGTTACAAACCTTGAATTTCTGAATTGACTTGTAACAAAGTTAAAGTTCAATGGATTATTTACTTTTAGCTATTTAATGAATTTAGTAAATAATGAATTGATTTGTGGTAGCTTACTAAGTATTACGTATACTTACTTTGGTTATTATTTCTCTGTAGATCTTAAACTATTGGATCGTGTTGGTCGGATTACCGGAGCTTACTCCTACCTTCATCTCTTTTCGGTAGTTTTTGAAGTCTCGATCTATGGTTAAACATGGCATGTAAATAGGGTGTTTGTTTTGTAAGAATATGAACATGTTTTAGTACCATGTGTTGTAATAGATCCTTATACAAGTTTAGTGCTAACAACTATATTGCAAGTTTGATCTTTTGGTCATATATAGTATAGCTCATATTTTTTTGGTATTTAATGGTTAAATGGATGAATTGATTAGTGAAATTGTGATAGAGGAATGTGATTTTGTTTAGGTGTTTGAATTGTGGTGTCAATGAGGACGCATTGGTTAGGCACTTAAGATGAATGTTTTGGCATGCTTTAGGCTTGTTAAATGTGTTTTTAAGATATGAAGTTGGTTGGTTTTGATTTGGTTTGGTACGTAAGTATTGGATGAAACTATGCCTTGTTTTGAAAACTTTTTAAGGTACACATGGCCTAGGACACGGGCTATCACACGACCATGTGTCACACACAACCTGCTCACACGGTCATGTGCCTTATTTTTTCAATACAGCTTGGTCCACATGAGCACAGAGAGTTACACGACCTTGCGACACGACCGTGTGACCTTGAGCTACACGGTCATAGTGAGTTCCACGGGCTGGCGACACGACCGTGTGACCATTTACTACACGGGCACAGATAGTTACACAATCTGCGAACATGAGCATGTGGAGTAGCCACACAGCCATGTTTCTGAGCCACACGGTCTAGGCTCTGTCACACGGCCATATGAACTTTGCTTTCCAATTTTTTTCAAACTTTTCTTTTTGTTTCAAAATGATCCTTGATTATTTTCAAATTATTTTTAGGGTCTCGGAGGCTGGATATAGGGTCCAATGTATTTCCTACTTTATTTAAATGAGTTATTGACTGATATTAGATAATTTGTATAATTGAATCTATTTGAATTTAAATATTATAAATTGTACTGTAGTACTCAATAACCTCAATCCGGCGACGAAAACGGGTTAGGGGTATTACAGCTTTGCACTATGTGCATCTAGCGTGTTGTTGGTTGGTATAGCTCTTATGAGCAATTTGGCATGTTATCAAATGGTTACCTACGTATTCCTTTTTGTTCATGCTGAGTCAACGGACTGAATGTTTCTGAAATAGAAGTGTTGCCTGAATTATTTATGTGAACTGAAATAAGGTATAATTGATGATCAAGTGTTTAAGATGCATTACATGTTTAAAAGCGATGTACTCACCTTGTACATGTGAAATGTGTTGGTAAGATAATGAATTTAGTTAAGCTATATAAAAATATATGAACTCTTTGTGAAGTGAGTTTAATGTTTTAAACCTATGAACTTACTAAGCATATTTAATGTTTACTCCGTTTAATTTTCCCCCTCCCCTATGGATAATTTGGTGGAACTCGGTAGGCAGATTTTTCCAAAACTCACATTATCCAGATTCTATTTCGGTAGAATTATTTTAACTCTACATCGAGTCATGTGGCATGTATGTATGGTCTAGTTTTTGAAATTTATTGTGAAACAAAGGTTAATGTATTGAACGCTATATAAATATGTATTTACTCTTTCGTGATGCTTGTCCAATGTTGGCGTAGACAATTAGAACACTTAAAATGAAAATAATTGTGTGTTAAATATGTTAACTCATTTTGGATAATTGGTGGACTTATAAAAGTGGACTATTTGGGCAGATAATAGTAAAATAATAAAAACGCACGTCATATAGCCTGTAACACCCCTAACCCGTATCCGTAGCCGAAATAGGATTACAGAGCATTACCGTACAAACAGAACATTAAAACATACATTTTATGTATTAATACAAACATAACATAAATCATTCATTCAGATACATATTTTCCCTAAATCTAGCCCTTGAGGCCTTAGAAATACATTAGAAACAATTCGTGACTAAATTGGAAACATCTGGAAAGTTTAAGAAAAAGTTAGAAAAATTTGACTGTAGGGGTCACTCAATCATCTAGCCAAGCTGTGTGCCTTACACGAATGAGACCCGCACCTATGTCTTAGGCTGTGTAACAATCGAATTAGGGACACACGGTCGTGTCCCAGCCCGTGTGCCTACCATTCTAACTCTCTAAGTAAGGTCATACGACCATGTCACACACCCGTGTGACAGGCCGTGTAACAGCCTAACTTGTATACAATAAAGCCTACAAGGGACACATGACCGTGTCGCCAGGTCATGTGTCACACACGACGGAGTTACACGCCTGTGTCTCAAGTCATGTGGACATGAATTTGCCCAAAAATAAGCCATTTCCTACACCAACTTATGCATATATTTATAGGTCTTTTCGTGCACGTAGACAATACTTCAAACTTTACCAAAATATGCATATAATGACCAATTCAAGAATCCTAAAATCAACTAACCAATATGCCAATCAAGGCATCTCAAATGCAAACATTTAAACTTACCTAAACATGCCTTTATTTGATCAGATTTCCATCATCAAACATAATTCAACTTCTAACTAATCATGCCACAAATATGACCATTAACACTTCATCACAAACATACAATTTGAGCCATACCATTCATGTATCACAAATACCAAAAAATGACATAATTTGGCAAGCATCAAAAGGGTATCAAATCCAAACAACTTATACATGCCAAAATCATCAACTAACATTCAACCAAATACCAACATAAGGCCCCCTATACATGCCATTATAACCTTGGCCAAAACATTAAAACTACCTATAATTATGTTGGGTAGTGTGATCTCTAAAGAGCTTCCAAACCGACCGAGCTTCCGATTATCTATAAAATATAGGAAAGAAACTACGTAACCACATAATGCTTAGTAAGTTCGTAAAACATGAAACATAACTTACCATCTCATCTAAATAACATTAAGTATAGGCATAATGTAATCCAACCACAAGCTTAGCACAAGCCAAAGCACCATCATCAACACATGTTAGTGCATTCATACATAATTCACTTGAATTAAACATATAATGATTCATTTCCATGTGAACATATATCATTTGTATCATTCAACCTTTCGATGAACATAAGCAGATTACCATATGAAAACTTACCTTTTCAATTCTTTTCATTGCCCGTTGAACCATTTATAATATCATTGGATACTTGGGAAAGCTCACACGAAGTGTGCTTAAACAAAAAATCGTAACATTTCCTTTACACCATTGCTCACACAAGCTGTGAAATGGGCCTACTCACACGAGTTGTGGGTTAGAATGTAAGCTACAGGATGCTGCTCACCCAAGTTTTGAAGTAGTTGCAACAAATGCAGGACCTCAGTCATCGGTAGAACATTCAAAACCAGCACCCGAAACATGAAATCCCTAATGACATGTCATTTGTATCCTACGAATTCCTAAGGTTCAACCGGGACTCATTAACTGTCATAGCATGATTTTGGATATACATTGTTCAATAGCATTTTAAATACATATTAACATATAATTAAATAACTTAAACATAATAATTTGTACATACGAACTTACCTCGATGATAAGGGCGTCAAAACGAGATCGACTAATCCGAGACTTTAGCTTTTCCTCGATCTAGATCTGTATGCGGTCTATTTTGATCTAAATAGAGAAAATAATTCATTTAACATCTTTAGCATTCAATTTAGTCCACATTTAATTTTTGTAAAATTACTATTTTTCCCCTAAGATTTTAACTTTTTACAATTTAGTCTTTAAGTTCATAAATTGAAATTTAAACATTTTAATCCTCTTCTCATGCTAGCTGAATTCTCTAGGGACCCAATTTAATCCATACAAACCATCATTTCATAAATTTAACATGAAATTTTACTACTTTTACAAATAAGTCCCTCAATGTCTTTTTCATCAAAAAATCACTTTACAAAACTTGTTTATTTATCAATAAGGACTCATAATATTTCATTAAACATCAATAATCAAGCAATATCATGCATGTAATAATCTTAATTCTTTGACATTTTTACAAATTGATCTCTAAGCTAGCTAGGTTAAGCTACAACGATCCCGAAAACATAAAAAAAATCATTAAAAATGGGCTCAAAAATCACTTAAATGCGATGAGAGAGCTTGGCCGAATAGATGAACCCCATATATGGTTTTTATTCTTTCAAATTTCAATGAATAAATGTACTAAGGAAGATGATACAATTTTTTTTTACTAATTTTACTTTAACTTAATAATTAAATTATTGTATTAACCTTGTCTATTAAAATTAAAATCACTTAATTTTAAGTCCACAAAAGTCCACTAACTATTTGAATGGCCTAATTACCATCTAATTACTCTCAATTTAAAGTTTCATAGCCATTTGAACCTTTTTACTAATAGAACTCCACTTTTACACCTTTTACGATTTAGTCCCTTTTACTTAATTAATCATGAAAACGTTAAAATTTCTTAACAAAATTTTAATATGCCTATACTAACATCCCATGGACATTAAAATAATAATAAAATAATAATTTACTCATCAAATTTGTGGTCTAAAAACTACTATTTCAATTTCAATGAAAACAGGTTGTTACATAGTCATTTGGCTGATAGGCTCAGGTGGTCATTTTTCTAAAAAATCACCTTTGCGTATTTTGTTTAAAAGTATTCGTATAGAATTATAAAATACTAAAACTAATAATGTTGTTTAAACCTTGATTATTCTCATAAATGTTTATACCTCTAATATATATGTATGATTAGGATAAGAATTCTAATGACTTTAAAATAGATTTCTTTGATGGTTTTGCATGTGATTGTCTCTATTTTTCTGTAGCACTTTATAACTTAGGTCCGACAATTAGGCCGAGTGAGGGGTATTCCATTTGGTTGGTATCAAAGCTACAATTTAGTCGATTATAGGACGAAACATAGTGTGTATTGAGATTGGAAAATACATGCCACTTTAACCTGTGATAGTGTGATGTTGGACGATCCGATCTGATCATGTTTTCTTATAGATTAGAAGATGTCGGTAGAATCTACTCACTCTGCCAATGATGAAGTAGATAGTAATGTACCGACTTCTGAGAAAAGAGTGAGTCTTAGTATGTTAGTTCCGTATATGACCGAAAATAAGGCGAATAATGCCTTTTCTGATGTTATAGGTTAATGGTTTAGTGAGTTCATGAGAGTCAATCCTACGGCTCCACAACCTATGCCTCTTAATGTGTCTTCTCTTGTACGCATTGGTCCTTAAAGTTTAACACTTGTACTTGTGATTAGGCCTTCATTAGACAAAATTTGAAAATATGGGGATGAAGAATTCAGAGGTAAGTCTGATGATGATCTCGCCAAGGCAGAATACTAGTTAAAGAATACATAGAGAATCTTTGATGAGATGGTGTATTCGCTCAATGATTATGTTAAATGTGTAGTGTCGTTAAAATATGAAGCGTATTATTGGTCGTCGACGGTAGTGGCTATGGTACCAAAAGATAAAATTAGTTGGGAATATTTTCAAGCAAAGTTTCAAAAGAAATATGTGACTAAAAGGTAACTAGATAAGAAGAAAAAAGAATTCATGGAGTTAAAGCAAGGAAATAGATCTGTGGCTGAATATGAATAAGAATTTGTTCAGTTGAGTAAATATGCACGCAAGATAGTGCCAACTGAAGAACAGATGTATGTTCGATTTGAAGATGGACTAAATATGTCACATCCCAGAAATCGAGTTAGTAAAATCAAGTTAGTAATTGGGGGTTAGTGAATCGAAAACTGTAATTAGGTTAGATAATTAAATAATTAAATAAAATATTAAAATAATTAGAATTAAAAATTTTAGGTTAAGGAATTAAAATTAGGTGTTTGGTAATTAATTTCATTAAAAGGGAGTTTAAACGAGATCGGATTTGAAAACATTTTTGAAATTAGCTTTCATTGAAAAACAAGGACCAAATTGGAAAAGGGAGGAAACTGTAGGTGGTCAAAGAGGCAAATGCCCAATTTCTAAAATTTTGTTGGTTATTTAAACCACCCACATCTCCTTCTCCACATTCAAATCATCTTTCAAAAATTTAGCCAAAAACCAAATTAATGTTTTCCTCTCGAAATTAGTTCATCCCCTTTGATTTTCAAGCATTCCAAACACAAAATCCTCATTCAATTTTAAACGTTAATTACATTTTTATCCTTAAAAGATTTTCACATGTTTTAGCTCGAATCAGCTCCATAGCTCATCGATTTTGCAAAATTTAGGTAGCATGCTAGCTTTTCATGATTACACTAAGTGTGTTATCATTTCAATTCGAGTTTTAACCAATTAAATCAATATTTCAATAGATCATTTGATTTTAAGTTGATTTTAAGCTTGAAAATGGCGGATCTTGTTTTACTAAGTTAAACTGATGTTTCAAAGCTATTTCCAACTTATTTTGATCCTATTAAATTTTTTTTAAACCTAATTTAACAAATCTTCTAGTAATTTTAACAAATTAAATGTTTTCCCCTTTTAAAAGATTACAGAAGCTTAATCTTTTTTGGAAAAATTAGATCCATGTAATTGGAAAAAATTAAAGGTTTAAATATGTGATTAGATAATATTTAGGATTATTAAGATTGAAATTAAGGCTTAGAAACGAGATCTGAGTGGTGAGATCGCTATTTCAACAAAACTAGCTAAGTTTTCGGTATTGAGGTTGAGAGACTTTGATCTGTGATTTTTGATTGACTTAATTGTGTTTGCTGCTATTTTTAATGCCTTTGTATTGTGTTTAATGTGTATGTGAAGTGCCAACTCATTTGGGAGCCTCATCAAGCAAGGACAAAGGCAAACAAAAGCTTACTTGAGCTTTGTTGTCGAAGCAAGTTACTAAGGTGAGTGGTCTTGTGTGTTAAAATTAACGCACAAAATAGTGAGTTAAAGGGGCCTTAGGTGATCAAATCATCTAATCTAAGTCCTGGAAGTAAGATTCTTACTTGAGCTTTGATTATTTCATAAACAAGATTATGCTTAAGTGTGTGATGTGGTTATATGTGATGAATATATGCCTGAATATGATTTGTGGACAATTGGTTTTATGCACACACCTCTTCTATGAAAGTGTATTTGGCTCAATGAGAAAAGTGTTAGCACTTCTAATGCATTATGTGAACATGAAATAAGAGTTTGATTATGATAAACATGATAAGTGTGAGTGTGCATAAACTAGAAAATGTGTGTGTGTGTGTGTGTGGTGTGTGTGACATGGTTATTTTGGCCTTGTGAACCTTTGGAAACATTAGATATAGTTGGCATACCATAGGATTTGAGTACTCATTTATATGCTTTGATATTGAGACATGTTTGGATGGATAAAGGAATGTAGAGCATTGCTCCATTCAATGGGATATGTTGGTTTGTTGAAGAGTGTTAGCTTTATGCTACACTAACTTGGGACATGTACACTCTTTTGAGTCCTGGTGCGATGGAGATTTGAGTATCCAATGAAACAATTTAATATGATTTTTCATCTTCACAAGTTGTCAATGTATCAATGTGAAATGATATTTGATGATTCTATGTGATAAATGTATCTAGCATGCTTGTTTTTAACTCTTGTGTTTGTGATTTATTGTAGCATCTTGATTACTCACTAAGATTGGTTAAGCTCACACTTCTTTGTGTCTATTTTTGTAGATAAATAGCTTGTATGGAGTGGTGATATGGGCAAGCTAGTGATCCAAAGGTGAAGGCTTTATATTTGGGTTGTTATTGAGGGACTAGACTTTACTTTTGTTTTGTATTTGTAAATGGACTTTCCACGAACTGTTGAAGGACTTTTATAGTTGTTTTGTGGATGTTTATATTGTTTGGATGATTGCATGAGGTATGCTAGATGAATGCTTGAACTATTGGTTGAATAGCATGCATGTGTTTTAATGATTTGTGGTTTAAATTGTAACACCCCTAACCCGTATCCGTCGTCGAATTAGGGTTACGAGGTATTTTCAAACAAACACAACCATTTTTTTCTTAAAAACCAAACTGATCACAAACATGGAAATTAAATCATTTTCGCATAGCTATTTATAATTTACAAACCAATCTAACTAAAATCATACTCAAACCTATACATGCCATAAGATCGAGTTCAAATTTTTAACAAAATACCAAAAGAAGTCAATAGTGTGATAGACTATGCTGATGATCCCCGAGCTCATAACGCGTCGCCAAAATCTATAAAACAAATGGACAAAAACAATCAAAGTAAGCTTTTATAGCTTAGTAAGTTTATAACATATCTAAAATACATATAAACAAACATATGTATAATCATTATATGCTTAAAATCAAGTTACATACATAATCACTAATTGCATAAGAAATTTCCAAATATACTTATCATTTGCATTTCATTAAATGCATGTCTATGATCTTTCAAATACATATGTCAAAAGCTTATATTTTTACTTATCAACTATATGAATCAAATGCACATTTATACTTCTAATCCACATGTGCCGATTTCATACATGTATATTCAACAATTTAAACCGAATGTATATACACATTTACGTAAATATCCAGTTGCATATATATATAATCATATGTTTAATAATTTTTATAACCGAATGTGTATACATCTTTATTACCTGTATACATCCAAATGCACATATATACCAATAACATTATATAATCATTTGTATATATATATAACAACCGCATATCACCATAAGTAATTATAAATTCAACAATCGCATATTACCTAATATACATATGCTTTCACTACACTAAAACAGGCTTTTAGCGGTGCTTTTTTAGGCCTTTAGCGGCGCTTTTTAGCGCCACTAAAAGTATTTGCGGCGCTTCAAGAAGCGCCGGAAAAAACGCCGCTAAAGACCAAGACCTTTAGCGGCGCTTTTCTCACAAACGCCGCTAAAGACCAAGACCTTTAGCGACGCTTTTCCTGAAAATGCCGCTAAAGACCAAGACCTTTAGCGGCGCTTTTCCAAAAAACGCCGCTAAAGACCAAGACCTTTAGCAGCGCTTTTCCAAAAAACGCCGCAAAATACCGAGACCTTTAGCGGCACTTTTCCCGCAAACACCGCTAAAAACATGACTTAAAAAATATTTTAATTAAATAATATTTATTTCTATCATAAATATTATATTATGTTTTATTTTTAAAATTTAAACTTTAAACTTTAAGGATAAAAATATTAAATTAAAATTTCTATTAAAATATATAAAAATTAATGAATTTAAATTAAGAAAAATAAAACAAGTTACATTCTATATTAGAATTACATAAGAAAATTGTTTACATTCTATATTAGAATTACATTAGAATACATAAGTTCTGTTTACAAGTTACATTCTATATTAGAAAATTGTTTACATGTTACATTCTCTCATGACCAACTCTCATCAACTCTTTAAGGGATCTTTTTTCCCTTAACTCGGTGTAACCGAGTTGCAACAACAGGTGGTTTATCCATACTTTTCTTGCCATCCCACATGTAAACATCACCTATAGCAGTAGCAGTTGCAGCCCAGTACTTACCAGCAGAAATGCTTACGATTGTTTTCTCACAAAGGGAATATAGCTGTACAAATTCATCCAAATGAAGTAAATAAAAGCTTCACTCCAGGGGAAGTTAAAATCAACAAAGACAATGGAATAGAACCTGTTGGCATCTAAGATGAGGATCTGAGGAAACCCAATAAAATAATGCTCCATCTTCAGTAATACCCATGCTATGTACCATTCCGGAAGCTATTGCAACCACAGAACCCAAGTACAGTCAAGGCCTCAAGGGCATAGATGAAGGCTACTACAGCAGGCTCAGAAATATGAATTTCCAAATGCTATGTTTGGAAATATGAATTTGAGAATTTGGATTTAGATTTCATTTCCTACATTAATTGTGAGAATAAATGGATCATTATGCATAAAATAATTAAAATTATGATTATGTATTTAAAGATATAAAAACATGAATATCAAAATAAGAAAGATCCATAGGAATTTCAAATTCATCACTTATACGGGCATCCCACAATCCATAAATTTCAAAAACAGTCATGGATGTTAAACTTACTAGTTTCTTTATCATTCAACTTACACCATATTGAAATTCAAATCCATTTTCTGAAACTCAGATTCCTAAGTACAACCTAAGTGAACTTTTCACAGCTATCAATTATTTTATGCCTTGTATGTTATATCATGACAGACAGCTCCAGTCCATCTCTTTTGTCAATTGTTTAGTCCCAATTTTGTTTAGCATTCAGTACCTTTTACATATAAACTCAACATACAACAACAAAATCCATTTCTCAACATGTAAGCATTTGCAACACAAGTAACACTGAACAGATATTCGCACCAAGAAATTAATGATTCCTCATAATCATAGCAAAGACATACATTTTTGGGCAAAGAAAAACCTTCAGGAACCATAAAACAATGGCTAAGACAGTACTTCTCCCACATAGCAAGCCGCTTATCCAAACTTGATTGAATCATATTGCGAATATAATTAACTCCCTAAAAAGAAACAAAGAGTCGAAAAGCTTAACGTGCAATAAGGAATATCACAAAATTGTTTTTTCTCCTGCATTTTCTAGTCCTCAACTATATTTTTTCAAATCAATAATGTTAAAATTTATTGTATGTTTGGAAAACATGAGCTTGACAATTTGAACTTAGATGTCATTTGTTATATTAACTTTGAGAATGAAAATACATAAATTAGTTCATATTCATTGTAATTATATATTTGAAAGATGGGTATGAATTTCAAATTCACCAAAATATAAGCATCAAACAAATCAATGAATTTAAAAAATAATCATAAATACTACATCTAATGTGTTTAATTACCTAATAACTACTGTGATTAAAATCCAAATCCATCTTTTGAAATATAAATTCCAAATCCAACCTTTTTTAACTTATTTTCATTCAAGAATTTGGGGGGAAAAGATGAACACGTACTTGAATTCAATAAACAGTAATCAACATGAGATGCATGATTGACGAAATTAAATCATATGTATTTTTAATTTAAGGCAAATTAATTTTCGTAGCAACTATAATTAGCAAAATTTTGAAAAATATAAATCATTTTCAGCTCTAACAAATCAACATTTCTAAACTCAGAGTAATAATACTTTACTTTTACAAAATGAAAGAGAAATTCCAGGTTACCTTGGTTAGTTCTTGGGAGCAATCGGTAACTTCGACTTTCAAAAGTTTGGAACCTTCTCTGCACGTTTTCAACAAAATTTTACTAACCTTTCTTGAGTGAACTCATAGAAAAAAAATTTAAAAAGATTAATAGAAATTGAGAATGGGGGAGAGAGAGCTTATGCAATAAAAAAAATTTTAAAAATTAAAAATGAAGGTTATGCAATAAAAACTCACTTTCGCAGGTTGTCTGTGATTAGCATCTAAATTAGAAGGGAAACATGATATTTCATTTTTCAACTTGGGCAATAATATAGATGAATTAAATTAAATGATTCCTTTCAATATTAGCTTTAAATCTGATCAAAAAGGGAAAAATGGATAAATAATGAGTACCTATTCTAAGTGGAATATATGGATACCAAGTTGTGAAAGTATACCAAGTTGGGATTGCACTCCTATTGAACTTATACTGCACCTAAAGTTTCCCCTGTCGAAAAGGGAAAAATCAGAGGTTCGACTATAAAACCATAAAACATTATATGGAAAACAAGCATGGAATGATGAGCTTATATGCAAAAGAGATGAATAATTAGGGAGTGTTACGAACTACAGCTACAATCATAATACGTCAAGTACATAAAGGACCATTGAAATTTAAACATAGCCACAATCATAATTTCAGATAGATGCATAGACGATCTAAAGCTACAAAGGAATCTTGGGTTTTTCTTGCTATTAAACCAGCATAAAACATAGGATATCCATAAGGTTTTATGGTAGAAATTTGTGTTACAATGCTTGAAGATGGTATTCCGAAGAGGAGAACTTACAACCAAGTAAGAAACAGTTTTAATTACTAGCATGTTTGTAAGCTGCTGCAAGAACTATATCACCAGAAATACTAGCATGTATGATTTGTGCAATTATATCCTTGTTGGTCTAATAAATATGTTAAGGTTAAAGTATTAACTAGCAACCCGCTAAAGAACAAATAATCACATTTTGAATTAACCTAGGTATTTCAGCACATTCAGCAACCTATATGTCTAAATAGTATAACCTCAACCCAAACAGAAATTATTCACCATAAAAAACATAAACGGTATTTTAGGGTGTTGTATTTGTTCTTGTCCTGATTAATCCTGCGAAAGTAGACATTCCAATCTGCTTTATAATGTGACTCCAGTCACCTGGGGTACCTGTAAAAATATCTTATATTAAATTGAAGACTTAAGAATACATGTTTTCCTCCTCTCATTCAAAGTCCAAGATCTTATATTGAATATGCTTTTTTTAAATAAAAAAAAATCTCCCTGTAATAAATGAATGTATCAATTGTTTCTCCAAAAATATCTTAAACTAATCAACTTATTAACAGCAGCAATGCATTCACTGCATGGTTCTTTTGTAGTTAGTTTTGCTAAAGAAGAAGCAGATAGAATAGATATAACTAAAAACAAAAGCTGTTGAGCAGCATCTGGTGGGGTCAGTCCTGGTTCTTCCATTCTTACTAACCATATCTGAAAAAGAACTTCTTTGCAGACTTTCAATGGATAAAAATTTACTAAACAAACATGAACTTTTACAAGAGACCACCAAACCATTAAACTCAAATTTCATAAAAAAAGATGGAAAGAAAAAGTAAGAACTTACAAAAAATTATATTTCAAGCTAAACCTAAATAAGTGCTTTATATGAGTCAATGAAACCTTTCCTTTTATATCTATGGTCCAAATTGTGCAATAAAACGTAAAAGAAAAACGAAATTCATATATGAACCAAGCTTCATACAAATCTTTAGCAAACTAAGTCCTCAATATTTTTTTTAACAAAAAATCAAATTTGGAAATCAAGAATAGCTCAAATTTCTACACTGTAACAGAAAAGCTAAAAGTAATTAAATTACCACTGGGATTCGAAAGAACAAAACTCGACATCACCGATGCCGTTGATTGAAACCGGAGAAAACTCAGATCTGGAGAGAGATTTCAAATAAACCAACGGCGAGATCACAAGTTTTCAAGTAAGCACAAAAACAAAAAACCGAATACGAGTAACAAACTTATTCGATAATTGCAACAGCTCACTGAGTAATCGACGGTGGAGATAATAACATCACCAGAATCAAAACTCGTACGCAATGACTCGGACTCGTAGAGTTACCGAGTCCAAGAACTTCAACTCAAAAAAAAACTCAACCTCCAAAACGCCAAAAAAAATTGAAACAGAGGAGAAAAGAAGTTGATTGTCTAATTGTTTGTGGAACTGAAAAAAAACCGTTGGCTTTAGCTTTGGGAGTGAAGACGAAAGACCTGGCGAGATTTGTAAAGGAGACGGGTAGAAAACGCCATGAGAGAGCTCAATCAAACTTCTATTTGGGAGTAGGGTTTCTAGTATTTGTTTTGGGAATCTGCTTGCTCAATCAAAAACCTAAAGGGTGTTTTGAGCATCCCGATTTTAGGGGGAAAAATTAGGGGTTTTAGGGGGGAAAGATGGGGATAAAACCGCCCCATATTTTTAAAGAAATAATTTTTGCCGTGTTTTTTAAAAAAGCGCCACTAATCCTCTGTCTATAGCGGCGCTTTTTAAAAAGCGCCGCTAATGCCACCAAAGCTCAATGGCGTTGTGCTAATTTTTTTTGCGGAGTGTTTTAAAAAGCGCCGCTAATGCTTGATCTATATCGGCGTTTTTCAAAAAGCGCTGCTAATGTCTCATCTATAACGGCGTTTTTATAAAAGTGCCGCTAAGGCCATCAAAGCTCGACGGTTCTTTTGCGGCATTTTTCAAAAAGCGTCGCTAATGCTCGACCTATAGTGGCGCTTTCCAAAAAACGCCGCTAATGCTAGTTCTATAGCGGCGTTTTTTAAAAAGCGCCGCTAATGCTTGATCTATAGCGGCGTTTTTAAAGAAGCGCCGCTAATGTGATATCTATAGTGGCGTTTTTTATCCAAACGTCGCTAAAGGTGCCGCTAAAAACCTGTTTTGGTGTAGTGTTTTATTAATTGTATATACCGAAAGCATACAATTATATTTAACCAATGCAAAACCCGAATGTAGGTGTATACTTACCAAGTATGTAAAGACTGAATGTTTATGTATTCATCAATTTCATATAATCAAAATCATAGATATATCAATTGAATATTCTCACATAATTTGAACAGATTCAACGGCACTTAGCCTGCTAGGTTTTAAAACCTGATTCAGTACACCAGCTCTTAGCCTGCTAGACTTATAGTCCGAAATATATCACCGGCATTAAGCCTGCTAGACGTAAGGTCTGAATTATTTCACCGGCATTAAGCCTGCTAGGCACATAGCCTGAATAACTAAGATGCAAAGTTAATCTTTCATATAAATCTTCATAATACACATAGATCTTTCTCAAAAACTATATCTCAATAAGAATTATTTTATATTCAACTCTTCATAGCAACCTCACATTCGAACCATATATACATATTTCATAACATTAAATTCAACTCAAGAAACTCAAATCCTATTTTCGATTCACATGTATAATTATATGTAATTATTAACATTAAATTCAACTCAAAGAAACTTGTATCTTACATTCTAACCTCTTATATATATATATTTCATATCATTTCATTCAATTCAAAACATTGCATCATTTATTTGAACCACATACATACATACAATTTATATCATTAAATTCAACTCAAAGAATTTGTATTACACATTCGAACAATATCATATATTTATATAATTTATGCTATTAACTTCATCTTATTAAACTCAAGCATGCATAGTATAACATATACAATATTTGTAAAATAAAATTTCAACCTACCAATTTCAACTTGTATATCCGACTAACAATAAGAAAATAACAAATCTAACTCAACTTATTAAACTTAAAACATACATTCGGCTAACATGTTTATATAATTCATAAAATCAAATTCAGCTTATAGAACATAAAATTCAGCTTATAGAACATATATATATTCTAATTTAATGACATATATTTTCTATTAGACTTACCTCGTACGATGGAAAATCGAAGTCGGACGATTATTCGACTAATTTGGCTTTTCCCCGATCTAACTCCGATTTCTTTGGTTCTCGATCTAAATATATTCAAAATAAGATAATTTATTTATTAACTATTTTGCCCCTAATATTTACACTTTTTGAAATTTACTCCCTATTGCATAAAACACAATTTATACAAAATTTTCCCATAACACACAAGGGCCGAATATTCATGGTTCTCATACAAGTCCACACATTGCATTTATTTCACATTTTAGTCCCCCAAAAATTTAATTTCACAATTTAGCCCTATTTACTCAATTTCACTAAAAATTCCAATACAAAACATATTAATCTATCACATATCTTTCATTTTTCATCATCAACTATCACAAAGTCCAAGCATTCATCAATGGCACATTTCAAAATCATCAACAATTCACAAAATTAAAACATGGGTTTTGAAGAACACAAAACAATGATCTCAAAAACGTAAAAATTATTAAAAACCAAACAAAGAACTAACCTCAATCAAGCTTTTATATGACCGAATATAGCTAGGCTTTCTTTCTTTTCCTTTTGTTTACTTTCGGCTAAGGAAGATGACAATAACCTTGAATTTTTCTTTGTTTTTAATTAACATATATTAGTTTGTTTTATTTATTTACCTTATTAACCTTTAATAAATAATTTATATTTCATATAACATAAGGATATAATTGTCCATAGCCACCCACTATCATTTCAAATGGTCTAATTGACATTTAAGACCCCATTTTTGAAAAGACAACAACAATTAGGTATTTTTAGATTTAACCCCTAAATTTTTATTTTACACAATTAAACCCTTTTTATCAAATTGAACATTCAAACGATTAAATTTCCAAACGAATTTTTCACACCTATAACTTAACATATAATAGACTCAAAAAATAATATTAAAATATTTTTCTGATTCGAATTTGTGGTTCCGAAACTACTGTTCCAATTAGGGTCAAAACCGGGTTGTTACAACTCTCCCCCTTTAGGGATTTTCGTCCCCGAAAATTCTTACCGATGAATAGGTTTGGATAACGCTCTTTCATCGTATCTTCTGACTCCCAAGTTGCTTCTTCAACTCCGTGTTTATGCCACAATACTTTAACTAACGGAATTTTCTTCTTTCGTAATTCTTTGATCTCACGAGCCAGAATGCCAATCGGTTCTTCTTCATATGACATATCAGAGTTAATTGCAATCTCTGTCGGACTAATCACATGTGAAGGATCAGATCGGTATCTACGGAGCATCGAAACATGAAATACATTATGAATCTTTTCTAACTCGGGCGGTAACATCAATCTATAAGCAACTGGTCCAACACGCTCTATAATCTCATACGGTCCAATGAATTCGGACTCAATTTGCCTTTACGACTGAATCTGAGTATTTTCATCCACGGTGAGACTTTCAAAAACACTTTATCACCGATCAAAATTCTATATCCTTTCTTTTCAAATCCGCATAAGATTTCTGACGGTCCGATGCTGATTTTAGACTATCCCGAATCACTTTCACTTTCTGTTCAGTCTCTTTAATCAAATCAACCCCGTGTATCTTATTTTCACTGAGCTCGGTCCAATACAATGGTGTACGACATTTACGACCATACAAAGCCTCGTAAGGTGCCATTTTGATACTAGATTGAAAGCTATTATTATAAGCAATTCAACCAAAGTTAAGTATCGTTCCCACGTCCCTTCAAACTCAGAATGCAACATCTCAACATATCCTCAAGTATTTGAATGATTCGTTCAGATTGACCATCTGTCTGCGGATGGAATGCTGTGCTAAAATGTAGTTTCGTACCTAAAGCATCTTGTAGCTTCTTCCAAAATCGCAATGTGAATCTCGGATCTCTGTCTGAAACAATAGAAATAGGCACACCATGCAATCTCACAACTTGAGAAACATACAATTCAACAAGTTTATCGAGTGGGAAATCCGTGCGAATCGGTATAAAGTGTGCCGATTTTGTCAACTTATTAACAATAACCCAGATTGCATCTTTCTTACTCGGTGTCAACGGTAAACCGGATACAAAATACATCGTAACTCGATCCCATTTCCATTCAGGTATCATGATCGGCTGAAGCAATCCAGATGGTACTTGATGCTCAGCTTTTACTTGCTGACATATTAAACATTTCGAAACAAAGTTAGAAATGTCTCGTTTCATACCATGCTACCAATAGTGCTGTTTCAGATTGTTATACATTTTCGTGCTACCCGGATGAACAGAAAATCGACTATTATGAGCTTCATTCAAAATTATTTGAATTAACTCTGAATTTTTTCGGAACACATAATCGGTTTCTAAATCTCAAACAATCCTCAGCATCAACTAGAAACTCTGAATCAACATTTAAGTCACACTGAGTTCGTTTTACAATTAAATCATCATCGACTTTCTGAGCTTCACAAATCTATCGAACAAATAACGATTTTGCTTCAACTCAGCTACTATCACACCATCATCAGACATAGCCATATGTGCGTTCATTGCACGCAAAGCAAACAGTGATTTTCGACTTAGGGCATCAGCAACAACATTAGCCTTTCCCGGATGATAGTTAATCACAAGCTCGTAATCTTTTAGAAATTCTAACCATCGGCGCTGTCCCAAATTCAGATCTTTCTGAGTCATCAAATACTTCAGGCTTTTGTGATCGGAATAAACATGACATTTCTCACCAAACAGATAGTGGCGCCATATTTTCAACGCAAATGCAATAACGGCCAATTCCAGATCGTGCATTGGATAGTTCTTTTCGTGCGGCTTTAACTGCCTCGAGGCATAGGCTACAACCTTGACTTCCTGCATCAAAACACAGCCCAAACCATTGAAAGATGCATCACTATAGATAACAAACTCTTTACCCGATTCTGGCTGAACCAAGAAGGGAGCTTCGGTCAAAAGAACTTTCAACTGATCAAAGCTTTCTTGACACTTTTCTGACCACTCAAACTTAACATCTTTTTGTAATAATTTTGTCATCAGGGTCGCAATCATAGAGAACCCTTTCATGAACCGTCTATAATAACCAGCAAGCCCCAGAAAGCTTCGAACTTCTGAGACATTTTTCGAAGGTTTCCAATCAAGTATAGCTGAAATTTTACTTGGATCAACCCGAATACCTAATGCTGATACAACATGGCCAGAAAACTGACTTCACGTAACCAGAACTCACATTTACTAAACTTTGCATACAACTGTTTATCTCGTAAAGTTTGTAACACAAGTCTCAGATGTTCGGCATACTCGGTTTCGTCACGAGAGTAGATCAAAATGTCATCTATAAATACTACCACAAACCGATCCAAATACTGTCTAAAGATCCGATTCATCAAATCCATGAAAACAGCAGGTGCATTAGTAAGTCCAAAAGGCATAACAAGAAACTCATAATGTCCGTACCTTGTTCGAAAAGCAGTCTTTGGCACATCAGAGTCTTTAACTCGTAATTGATAGTAGCCTGATCTCAAATCTATCTTCGAGAACGCAGTAGCCCCTTTCAACTGATCGAACAAATCATCAATCCGGGGTAGCGGATACTTATTCTTTATAGTCACCTTATTGAGTTGTTGATAATCAATGCACATTCTCATCGTTCCATCTTTCTTTCTCACAAATAGAACTGTGCCCCCCTAAGGAGAGAAACTCGGTCGTGCAAAACCTTTATCAGTCAACTCCTGCAACTGTGCTTTCAATTCTTTTAATTCGGTCGGTGCCATACGATACGGAGCTATCGAAATTGGAGTCGTCCCCGGTACTAACTCAATACCAAACTCTACTTCTTGAATAGGTGGTAAACCAGGTAATTCTTCAGGGAACACATTTGGATATTCACATACAACAGGTACTGATTCAATCTTCTTTTCTATCACTTTACTATTAAAAACATATGCAAGATAAGCTTCACAACCTTTTCTCACATACTTCTGAGCTAACATAGAGGATATCACTGCCGATAAACCATTCAGATCATTAGATTCAATCCGAATAATCTCGTCATCCGGGCATCTTAAATCAATAGTCTTCCTTTTGCAGTTAACCACAGCATCGTGTAAAGTCAACCAATCCATACCCAAAATTATATCAAACTCGTCAAATGGCAATAACATCAAATCAACCATAAAACACAAATCTCGAATCATCAACGGACAATTCTTACACACTTTGTCAACCAACACACACCGGCCTAGGGGGTTTGATACTTTAATTACAAACTCAGTAGACTCAACAGGTAGAGTCTTACTGAATACTAAGGTCTCACACATATAAGAATGAGTCAAACCAGGATCAATCAACGCAATAACATTAGTATCATAAAGAGTGAAAGTATCAGTAATAACATCTGGAGAAGAAGCCTCCTCTCGAGCTCGGATGGCATATGCTCTGCCAGGTGCATCAGCCTCAGATTGAACTGCTGTGTCCTTTGTCCCTCTCTGACTACCACTTACATTACCCAAGTGCCTTGGCGGTCTACCCCGTACTGACACATTACTCGGTCTGGTATTCTGCACAGTATTTTGATCAGCTACCATCGGACACTCTCGAATGAAATGATCCTTTGAATCACACTTAAAGCAAGACCGATCATATAATCTGCAATCTCTAGGATGCCATTTCCCACAATGCTTGCATTCTGATCTATTTTGTCGAACACTACCAACGCTAGCAACTGAAGTAGCTCTTGAACTCATAGGGGGTCGATCTCGATCATATTTAGGAAACCCTGTAGTAGCTTTAGATCGGCTATGATCCTCTCTGGATTTCCTTCAGGCCGACTGGAATGATTTACTAAATGATCTTTTACGAGAATCTCGAGCTTTATAGTCAGCTTTTCTCTTCTCTTTCCCGAGTTCCTCGGCTTTACAAGCTCGTTCAACAAGTACTACGAACTCTTTTATCTCAAGTATGCCAACTAACAGTTTAATATCTTCATTCAGCCCATCCTCAAATCTTTTACACATAATAGCTTCAGTCGAAACACACTCTCGAGCATATCTACTGAGTCTCACAAATTTCCGCTCATATTCTGTCACTGTCATCCGACCCTGTTTCAATTCAAGAAATTCCTTGCGTTTCTGATCAATGAATCTCTGACTGATGTATTTCTTACGGAACTCAGTCTGAAAGAATTCCCAGGTCACTCGCTCTTTCGGAACCACCGATACTAGTGTATTCCACCAGTGATATGCAGTGTCCCGTAGCAAAGATATGGCACATTTCAAGCACTCATCAGGGGTGCAAGATAACTCATCAAATACTTGAATAGTATTATCGAGCCAGAATTCAGCTCGCTCAGCATCATCATCATCAGTAGCTTTGAACTCTTCGGCCCCGTGTTTTCAAATTTTATCAACATGAGGTTTAAGTAATCTCATCGAATCACTTACTTGAAGTATAACAGGAAACAAAGATGGATTAGTCGGGGGTGGAGGTTGTTGTGCAACCAGATTACTTTGGACATATTGAGTAAACCAGTCATTCATCATTTGGAAAAAGGCTTGTTTAGCCTCTCCCTCCTGGTTACTCAAGGTCGGTCAAGAGTCCACCGGTTCTGTCCCTTACACGGGAGCAGGTGCTATACTCTCAACATCATCGGTTACGGCTAGTTCGGGATCCATTATTATACGAAAATACATTTTTAGATGTCAGCAGTCATCACACTATCTCAGTATAAAAATATGGCATGTATAGCTAGACTCATACACGCTACGTTAGTCCGAGAATCGACTAAACTGTAGCTCTGATACCAATAAAATGTAACACCCCTAACCCTTATCCGTCGCTGAATTAGGGTTACGAGGTATTTTCAAACAAACACAACCATTTTTTTCTTAAAAACCAAACTGATCACAAACAAGAAATTAAATCATTTTCGCATAGTTATTTATAATTTACAAACCAATCTAACTAACATCATACTCAAACCTATACATGCCATAAGATCGAGTTCAAATTTTTAACAAAATACCAAAAGAAGTCGATAGTGTGATAGACTATGCTGATGATCCCCGAGCTCGTAAGCGTCGCCAAAATCTATAAAACAAATGGACAAAAACAATCAAAGTAAGCCTTTATAGCTTAGTAAGTTTATAACATATCTAAAATACATATAAACAAACATATGTATAATCATTATATGCTTAAAATCAAGTTACATACATAATCACTAATTGCATAAGAAATTTCCAAATATACTTATCATTTGCATTTCATTAAATGCATGTCTATGATCTTTCAAATACATATGTCAAAAGCTTATATTTTTACTTATCAACTACATGAATCAAATGCACATTTATACTTCTAATCCACATGTGCCGATTTCATACATGTATATTCAACAATTTAAACCGAATGTATATACACATTTACGTAAATATCCGGTTGCATATATATATAATCATATCTTTAATAATTTTATAACCGAATGTGTATACATCTTTATTACCTGTATACATCCGAATGCACATATATACCAATCACATTATATAATCATTTGTGTATATATATATAACAACCGCATATCACCATAAGTAATTATAAATTCAACAATCGCATATTACCTAATATACATATGCTTTTATTAATTGTATATACCGAAAGCATACAATTATATTTAACCAATGCAAAACCCGAATGTAGGTGTATACTTACCAAGTATGTAAAGACTGAATGTTTATGTATTCATCAATTTCATATAATCAAAATCATAGATATATCAATTGCATATTCTCACATAATTTGAATAGATTCAACGGCACTTAGCCTGCTAGGTTTTAAAACCTGATTCAGTACACCAGCTCTTAGCCTGCTGGACCTAAAGTCCGAAATATATCACCGGCATTAAGCCTGCTAGACGTAAGGTCTGAATTATTTCACCGGCATTAAGCCTACTAGGCACATAGCCTGAATAACTAAGATGCAAAGTTAATTTTCATATAAATCTTATAATACACATAGATCTTTCTCAAAACTATATCTCGATAAGAATTATTTTATATTCAACTCTTCATAGCAACCTCACATTCGAACCACATATACATATTTCATAACATTAATTCAACTCAGAAACTCAAATCCTATTTTCGATTCACATGTATAATTATATGTAATTATTAACATTAAATTCAGCTCAAAGAAACTTGTATCTTACATTCTAACCTCTTATATATATATTTCATATCATTTCATTCAATTCAAAACATTACATCATTTATTTGAACCACATACATACATACAATTTATATCATTAAATTCAACTCAAAGAATTTGTATTACACATTCGAACAATATCATATATTTATATAATTTATGCTATTAACTTCATCTTATTAAACTCAAGCATGCATGATATAACATATACAATATTTGTAAAATAAAATTTCAGCCTACCAATTTCAACTTGTATATCCGACTAACAATAAGAAAATAACAAATCTAACTCAACTTATTAAACTTAAAACATACATTCGGCTAACATGTTTATATAATTCATAAAATAAATTCACTATAGAACATAAATTCAGCTATAGAAATATATATTAATTAATGACATATATTTACTTTTAGACTTACCTCGTACGATGGAAAATCGAAGTCGGACGATTATTCGACTAATTTGGCTTTTCCCCAATCTAACTCTGATTTCTTTGGTTCTCGATCTAAATATATTCAAAATAAGATAATTTATTTATCAACTATTTTGCCCCTAATATTTACACTTTTTGAAATTTACTCCCTATTGCATAAAACACAATTTATACAAAATTTGCCCATAACACCAAGGGCCGAATATTCATGGTTCTCATAAAGTCCACACATTGCATTTATTTCACATTTTAGTTCCCAAAAATTTAATTTCACAATTTAGCCCTATTTACTCAATTTCACTAAAAATTCCATACAAAACATATTAATCTATCACATATCTTTCATTTTTCATCATCACTATCACAAAGTCCAAGCATTCATCAATGGCACATTTCAAAATCATCAACAATTCACAAAATTAAAACATGGGTTTTGAAGAACACAAAGCAACGATCTCAAAAACGTAAAAATTATTAAAAACCAAACAAAGAACTAACCTCAATCAAGCTTTTATATGACCGAATATAGCTAGGCTTTCTTCCTTTTTCTTTTGTTTACTTTCGGCTAAGGAAGATGACAATAACCTTGAATTTTTCTTTGTTTTTAATTAACATATATTAGTTTGTTTTATTTATTTACCTTATTAACCCTTAATAATATTTATATTTCATATAAATAAGGATATAATTGTCCATAGCCACCCTATCATTTCATGGTCTAATTGACATTTAAGACCCCATTTTTGAAGACAACACATTAGGTATTTTTAGATTTAACCCTAATTTTCATTTTACCATTAACCCTTTTTATCAATTGACATTCAAACATTAATTTCCACCGAATTTTTCACACCTATAACTTAACATATATAGACTCTAAAATCTATTAAATATTTTCTGATCGAATTTGTGGTTCGAACCACTATTCTGATTAGGGTCAAAACCAGGTTGTTACATAAATGGTTTAAATGATGTGTTGACGGCTTGGACAGATGCAAATTGACCAAATGGCAAGGCATGTACCTATTATGCACTCTAAATTGCCTTATATGTAAATTTGGAATGTTGAGAAAATTAATTATGGATAAGTGTGCTAGCATAGGTGATTGCTTTGGATGTCAAAGCATGTTAATGTATATCTTGTGTGTTTGAGCATGAAATCTTGAATTGGAATGGTATTGAGTGTCAAAGTGTCAATATAATTACTATAATTTTTTGCATACTGCAGGGTGTTGTCGTGATGAGCTCTTCATGTTGTTGTGAAAAGCATTCTCGTCTGTCTTTCAATCTCGGATGAAGCACTTCTCAGCGCTCTGGATGAAATCGTCATTCGATGGTAAGTGAATGGGCTGTTGTACTTTCAATATCTGATTTTTACGATAATGAGGCCTTAAACAACACGAATGTTTTGAAAATTTATATGACTTGGTTAAATACTTTGTATGAGAAGCAATTGTATGCGAAGTTTAGTAACTGCAATTTTTGGCTTTGAGAGTTTGGTTTCTAGGGTATGTGGTTTCAGCGAATGATATACGCGTTGATCCAGCAAAATATCCTCCATTATAAATTGGATCCACCAAGAATGTTTCTGAAGAAGGTTATTATAGGAGGTTTTTCAAAACTTCTCAATGATTTCTCTACGAATGACAAAGCTATTATGAAGAAGGTTATGCTTAATTGTTTGAAGATGTCAGCGTTGTTTCGATCAGTGAAGTTATGTTGACAGAGTTCGGTTTAGCAACGATAATTTAGAAAGATTTTATGTGTTAATGCCTCTTAAGATTGGTTAGTTTAGGTAGATTAGATATGTTATCATGTT